>NW_018165280.1:5575832-5580388 GCF_001263595.1 Phalaenopsis equestris
CGCTCTTCTCTAATTTATGTTACAGGGACTTTCTATATAAATATATTTGTAACTGGTCTTTTTTGTTTCTTCTTAGTTTTTGTTCATTTTTCAGCCTTATCTTTCTTCCATTTCTTTTCTAAGCGAGGGTGACGTATAAAAAGGGACTTAAAAAAGGATGGACTCTAAGAAGGCTCAATTTATAGTCAGAACAAAAGGCAGCACAATTAGTTGTACGTAGAATAATTTATTGAATAACGGTTGGACTTGGTTGCAGTGGGAGTAGTTGCTAGGGCTTTAGTGCAGTGTCTATGAGGTGCACCATTACACAGTGTTTAGGACGATGCACTACTCCATTGGATGCCTCATTACTCTGCGACGTTGGTCATTACTTTGCACGGTGCTTTGCTACCCTGCAATGTATGTCGTTGCTTCGCAAGGGGCTCTATTGAAATGACCAAGGGCAGTTGATGGTGATCAACTGTGGCCGGTTAGTGATTGCTGGAGTGTGAAGCGTTTATCGGGTCTTAAGTCATGAATGATACTTGAATTCAACTCCATTGTGAACCAACTCCAGATTCATCTCTTTTGGTTAAAGGCCTAGGTATTTTTTTATGAAGAGGTTATGACTCTATTTATAAAGAGTGAGAGTAACATCCCTGCAAATAAGGAATGAATCTCAAGCACTCTTTCAGACGACCCAACGAGATTCCTCTAATCAGATGATGCTTTGTGAATATTTTGTGTCATAACAATACGAGAATTGAGTGACCTTGGACTTGTTGGACTCGCCTTGTCGATACACTCGATTCGACTGTAGACTTGTCAGATTTGAAATTCATTCTAACTTTCAATCGTACACCCAAAGCTTTGAAAATTGGTTTGACGACTTTATGTAGGCTTAATTTGACTCGAATTAGACCAATTTTAGTGTCATTAGAACCGTCTCGTTGAGCCAGTCAGTTTGACTATAAGTTTGCTTCAATCAAAGTTTTTGATGATTTTTAATTTAAGTTTGAATAATTCTTACTAAAAAAATCAATTGATAAATTTTATTGATGACATATTAGGTGTATTTACCCTTTTAAAAGTTGAAATGATGATATTTTTATGTGACTTAAATATTTGGGTAGCGCACATGTAAAAAGCAAAGTTATTGTGTTAAATATGTAAATATTAAGAACTAGATGGTATGTATGTAAATGCCCCTGGCTTATTTTCTAAAAGTTCAAAAGAGTTCAACTTCTAAGAGTTTGGAAAGTTTCTATTTGGCACAATCTAATTTGAACTAATTTATTTTATCTATTCACTATAATTTCTTGACAAGGAGAATGATGCTTTCTTATATATTGAATTTCACATTAGAAACTCTATTAGTATAATTAGTTATTTAAGAGTTATTAAAATTAGATATTTATTTCAATTGTCTATTAGTGACAGATAAGCAATTTGAATTATATTGTTGTGATTAAGTATTGATTTTCTATAATTTTAGTTCGTATCCTCTAATATTACTCCCTGTGGGATCGATATCTAGGACTCCATTAGAGCCCTATATTACTTGAGTGATACGTATACTTGCGTTGATAAGTGTGACTTTACCATTATTGAATATTATATATATACATCTTTATTGAATCTATAACCGTTGTCAAGTTATTGGTGTCGTTGCTGGGAATTAAATCCTCTAGCAACAATATTAAATACTTGTATTTTTAAGCATATATAAAGTCGCCGGTCAAGTTTTTAGCGCCGTTGTCGGGGAGTAAACAAAATTTATAATTAGAGTAACGGATAAATTAGGATTATTAGAAAACTTTTACTTAAATTACAACTTTTTTTTATATTTAGTTAACTGTTCTTTATTGTACTGATTTCAATTGTATGCGTAAATTTGGACCTGAAAATCTTATACCCTACGATTTGGAATTAGAATGCATTGTTAGAAGAATTAGAAAAATAAGAAGAGAACCTAGAAATTCTGATACAATGGAGAACAACATGAACAATCAAGGAATAGAAAAGGAACACCAACCTAGACCTTTACGAGATTATGCAAATCCTACAGCAGATGAAATTCACTTATCTATCCAAAATTTTGATGTAGCTGCTAATTCATTTGAGCTTAAACCTGTTATTATCTAAATGGTACAAAACAATTAATTGGGAGGTACACCAAATGAAAATCCTAATTTACACATCGCTAGTTTTTTAGAATTTTGTGCTACCTTTAAATATGACAGAGTTTCAAACGATGTTGTTAGACTTAGACTTTTTCCTTTTTCACTTAGGGATAAGGCGAAGATGTGGTTAAATTCGTTAGCACCAGGATCTATTAGGACTTGGGGAGAAGTATCAAAAAAATTTCTATCCAAATATTTCCCTCCATCCAAAACTGCTAAACTTAGAAATGACATAACATCGTTTTGTCAAATTGATAGAGAGTCGATATATGAAGCTTGAGAGAGATTTAAAGATCTTCTTAGGAAGTGTCCTTATCATTCGTTACCAGATTGGTTGATAATTCAAACTTTTTATAATGGATTAGTGGGATCTCTTAGATCTATTATAGATGTTGCATCTGGTGGTTCATTAATGTCAAAACCTTTTGATGAGGCTTATTCGTTAATAGAAAAGATGACTACCAACAATTTTCAATGACCCTCTGAAAGGGTAAATTCTAAAAGAGTGGCTAGTATCCATGATTATGATGCAATATCTATGTTAGCTTCACAGCAGATTGCTGCAATATCAAAGAAACTAGATCATTATGGGATGAATTATTCTCCAACACCTCCTATGATGGAGGAGAAATCATCTGGGCAATTTGTCGATGTTCAACCTTCATATGAGACTTTAAATGCTATTAATAGACCCAACAACCCTTATTCGAACTATTATAACCTAGGTTGGAAGAATCATCCAAATTTTAATTGGAATAACAATTCTTCTACAAATCAACAATGAGCAAACAACCCCGTGAACCCATTAGGAAACTCATCCAACCTAGGAAATGTTAACTATAGACCTTCTTATCCTCCAGAATTTAACAGTAACACTCAAATTAAGGAAAAGAAGTTGTCTATGGAAGAGTTGATATTAAATATGGGTCAACAATTGCAATATCAAGGAAATCAATTACAAATTCAAGAAAATCAATTAAAAAATCAAGGAACTGCTATAAAGAATATCGAAAATCAACTGGGGCATATCGCTACTGCGCTTAGTAACTGAACATTAGGAACTTTTCCTAGCACTGTGGAACCAAATCATAAATATCAAGGAAAAGAACAAATAAAAGCGATACAATTACGACATGGAAAAGAATTGGAAACAATAATACAGAAAGAAACGGAAACTGAAAAAGAAAAAGTGGATACATAAAAAGAAAAAGATCATGAATACCCAGTTTAGAATATTCACTTACACCAATGAAAATTATTGTGGAGAAACCTCCACCACCGTTTCCTTAAAGATTGAAGCAACACAAACAGAATAAACATTTTTTCAAGTTTTTAGAGATTCATAAGAAATTAACAATAAATATTCCATTCGTAGAAGCTTTAGAGCAAATGTCAAATTATGTGAAGTTTATGAAAGATATTTTGAACAAGAAAAGGAAGTTCACTGATAATGAGATTCTTGCACTTATTTTATATATGGAGTGTAGTGCAATTATTCAAAAAAAACTTCCTGAAAAATTAAAAGATCCAGGTAGTTTCACTATACCGTGTGTTATGGGTGAAAATTTTTTTGGAAGAGCTTTATGTGATTTGAGAGCCAGCATTCTCGATCAACTTTCAAAAGATTAGGATTAGGAGAAGTCTCACCTAATTCTGTAACTCTTCAGTTAGCGGATCGTTCAGTTACCTATCCTAAGGGAGTTATAGAAGATGTGTTAGTAAAAGTTGATAAATTTATCTTTCCTGTGAATTTCATTATTTTAGATATGGAGGAAGATAAAGAAATACCTATAATTTTAGGGAGACCGTTTTTAGCTACTGTAAAAGCTATGATAGATGTTCAAAAGGGAGAATTAACTATGAGAGTTAACGATCAAGAAGTGACTTTTAACATTACAAAATCTATGAAATATCCTATTGTTGAAAGAGATAATGAATGTTTTCGCATGTAAATTATTGAACATCTATTGAACGAGTATTTTAAAGAATATTTTGAAGAAAAAGAACAATTTGAAGACAAAGATGAAGTTATTTTGAACGAAATAGAAAATCAAAAATTATATTATGTTCAAGAAAGATTTGAGATGTTGGATATTACAGAAAATGCCGATAAAAATCTAGTTTTATCAATTATAAAATCACATGAACTTGAGTTGAAAATATTGTCTAACCACTTGAAGTCTAACCACAACCACTTGAAGTATGTGTTTCTGGGAAACTCATCTACATTACCTATTATTATATCTTCAGGGTTAAATGATTTGCAAGAGCAAAAACTTTTAGATGCATTTAAAAGATATAAGAAAACTTTTGGTTGGACCTTAGCTGATATTAAAGGAATTAGTCCTTCGATCTGTATGCACAGAATTATACTAGATGAACAATACAAACCAA
>NW_018165280.1:5580435-5580889 GCF_001263595.1 Phalaenopsis equestris
GAGTAGTAAAGAAGGAAATTTTGAGAAGGAAATTTTGAAATGGTTGGACACTGGAATTATATATCTTATTTCAGATAGTATTTGTGTAAGTCTAATTCATTGTGTTCCTAAGAAAGGAGGAGTGACTGTTGAAAAAAAAGAGAATAATGAATTAATACCTTTCTGACAAGTTACTAGGTGACGTATTTACATTGATTATAGAAAGTTAAACACCGCCACTAGGAAAGATCACTTCCCGTTACCATTTTTAGACCAAATAGTAGATAGACTTACTGGGCACAAATATTTTTGTTTTTTAGATGGATATACCGCAAATTTTTGTTGCTTCTGAGGATCTAGAAAAGACAACGTTTACTAGTTCTTTTGAAACTTTTGCTTTTCGAAGAATGTCTTTCGGATTGTGTAATGCACCAGCAACATGTAATGCACCTACAACATTCCAGAGATGTATGAT
>NW_018165280.1:5580976-5582636 GCF_001263595.1 Phalaenopsis equestris
TATCTTGAAAAAGTTTTGGAGTTATGCGAAAGAACTAATATAGTTCTAAATTGGGAGAAATGTCAATTTATGATTGCATGAGGAATTGTTGGTTATGAGTTTTCTTGGACATGTTGGTTTTTATAGGCATTTCATTAAAGATTTCTCAAAAATTACTAAACCTCTATGCCAACTTCTGGAGAATGATATAAAATTTGAATTTAATCAAGATGCTCAAATTAACTATACCACCACTGAAAGAGACTTATTAGCTATTATGTATGCTTTTGATAAGTTTAGATCTTATTTGATTGGAGCTAAATGTATTGTGCATACTGAACATTCGACTATTAAATATTTAATGCAAAAGAAGGATGCTAAACCAAGATTAATTAGATGGGTACTTCTGATGCAAGAGTTCTTTTTTGTAGTAATCGATAGCAAGGAGATTGGGATATTGTGTATGCTTTAGACAAATTTTGATCTTATTTAATTTAAACTAAATATATAGTGCACACGAATCACTCTGCTATTAACTATCTAATGCAAAAGAAGAATGCCAAACCAAGGTTAATTAGATGGATACTTTTGATGCAATAATTTGATCTTGTGGTTATTGATAGAAAGGGAACTGATAATCAAATTGCTGATCATCTGTCGAGATTAGAAACTTATGAATTATCTGACACCGACAATGAATTTACAGACTATTTCCCTGATGAACAACTTTATAATATTGATGAGTGGAAAATAACATGGTATGTTGATATTGTTAATTATATTGTAAGTGATATTTTGCCACCTATGCTGACATTGCAACAAAAAAGAAAATTCATTCATGATGCAAAAGCATATTTTTGGTTGGAATTGATAAAACTTCTTATAAAATTTTACAAGCTGGATTTTTTTATTGGCTTACTATCTTTAGAGATGTTTACAGATGCAAAAAAAACTTGTGAGCGATGCCAACGAGTAGGTAATATATCTAGAAGAAATAAAATGTCTCTAAATTTTATGTTAGAAATTGAGATCTTTGATGTTTGGGGATTAGATTTCATGGGGTCATTTATTCCTTCATTTGGGAACTTATGCATATTAATTGCGGTAGACTACGTTTCAAAGTGGATTGAAGCACAAGCTTTACCTCGTCGTGACGCTAAAAGTGTTTCAAGATTTTTAATGAAAAATATTTTCACTAGATACGGAATGCCGGGAATGATTATCACTGACGGAGGATCCCATTTTAGGAATAAATACATTCAGAGATTGGCAGAAAAGTTTAATATTATCCATAAAATCTCTACTTCCTATCACCCTCAAACCAGTGGGTTAGCTGAAGTTTCTAATAGAGAGATTAAACAAATACTTGAAAACCTAGTAGAGTAGATTGGTTTACTAGACTGGATACCGCATTATGGGCTTACATGACTGCTTATAAAACTCCTATTGGAATGACTTCTTACAGGCTGATTTTTGGAAAGACTTGTCACTTACCAATAGAATTGGAACATAAAGCATATTGGACGATTAAAGAATTTAATTATAATTTGAAAGATGCTGGTGAGAAGAGATTGTTACAATTGAATGAATTAAAATAATTAAGAAATAAATCTTATGATAACGACAAAATTTATAAGGAGAAACTAAAGTTATGGTATGATCGGAAGATTAACTAAAAGAA
>NW_018165280.1:5582797-5586532 GCF_001263595.1 Phalaenopsis equestris
ACTAGAAATAGATTTAAAGTAAATGGAAAGGGTAAAAGATCATATTTTAAGGGTAAAAGACCAAATTTTAAAGAGGTTTTAATGATCGGCCAACCTTAATAATACCTGAATAAGTCGGGCTGACGACGTTAAACCAAGCGTTTTATGGGAGACAACCCATAGTTATCTTCATTTTTTATTGTGATTATAGTAGTTTTATTTGAATTTATTATTATTTTGTGGTAGTATTGAACTCTATTACTCATATTTACCCTTGAATCATCATAAGAATTGAATCCATAGAAAAAAATTGGAACGCATTTAGACCAAAGCGAAACTGTGCAATTTTTATCTTGGGCGCCGACAACGCCATTGACGCCGCCGACGGTGGGTTTTTCCCAAGAGTCCAGGCAAATAAATTCTAAAGGCTCGCCAACGGTGAGACCGGCGGGAAGACAGTTTCTGGAGTTTGAATGGTTTTTGGCGGTTTT
This sequence comes from Phalaenopsis equestris, assembly GCF_001263595.1. Classification (NCBI taxonomy): domain Eukaryota; kingdom Viridiplantae; phylum Streptophyta; class Magnoliopsida; order Asparagales; family Orchidaceae; genus Phalaenopsis; species Phalaenopsis equestris. The sequence goes on from NW_018165280.1 coordinate 5,583,268, forward strand.
AGGTGGGAGTTTCTCCATATAAACTCCCAAATTTGATTCCTAAGTTCATATTTCCCCAAAAATGAAAAGTAACTCCACCAAATTCATCCCTATGGCGTCCAATTCCCCTGAAAACCATAGACCCTGAGTGTTCAACAGGAGAAATTTCATTAGTTCCGAGGCGCAATGAATCTTCAGCAAAGTGCTGACAAAGAGGAGATTAATCAAGGAAAGAGGATTCGTGAATTAAGGACTGAAAAATCCTTCGACACCAATTGAAGAAATGATTGTGCGACGAAGATGGGAAGTGTTGTGTTACACTACAATCACCGTAGTTTTTCTCGTAGTGAAGGAGTTTTATGCTAACGTGCATGGAATCAACCAAGGAGTCGTCTATGTGCGAGGTAGATGGAGAACTTTTACTCCTGCACAAATTAATGAATTATATATGATCAAGAATGTTCATGTCTGCCATTATTTCTGTCTCCCATTATTCCAACTTCATCCCGAAAAGAAACCAGATGAATGAGATCTACCAATATTTAACGGACGAAACTGAAGACTGGGAAATGAGAGAAAACGAGTATGTTAGTTTTTCTGCGACGCTTCTAAACCCTGTTTCTAAACACTGACACTTCTTCATTTCTGCAAAACTATTACCGACAATGAAGATCGGTAAAGTTTCTAAACAAAGTGTTATTCTGAATTACTGTATCCAAATGGGACTGTCGATCGATGTTGGATTGATAATTGTGAAGTCTGTTTTGGGCCTGATCGTTCATGGATCAACTTATGGGCTTGGAAATCCTTCAACAATTTTCTTACTCTGCAGTCAGTCCCAAGTATCTTATGAGAATTGGGAAAAGGTACTTTTACCTTGGAAGTCATTGGACCCAACTGAGAGATTCCCAGCCTATGAAGATGAAAATGATATGACAATTATTGTGGATCAATCATCTCAGAATTCACTGCCTATTCAACCTTTAATTCCGGACAAGACATTAGTGATCCTGCGCAGAATCAAGAAATTAGAAAAAGAGGTACAAAATATTATGAATGCAATTAACAATATCTCTGATTTTTTCGATCATCTAGACTGGTGGATGAAAGAACATTTTGATCACTCCGGACATATCGAAGGAAGTTTGATATGATTGATGAGAAGGATGAAATTGATAGAGGAGGATTCTACTGAAGAATTTCCATACCGACCCTTCTACAACCTCTCAATCAATGTTCAATCAATGGGTGATATCAGAGGAGAAACAAGCACTGAATCAGAAGAGTAGTAGATTTACTTTGTTACCTGTGTGTCAGTGTAATTTGATTTGAACTTTGTGTTTGCTTTGCTTTAGAATTATGCTTTTAGATCTCAGTATAGTTGTGACTGAGAATAGGATGTTTGTTTTCAGCGTTTAGAGTGTTGTGGCTTGGTACGCGGAGTTGGATTTATTTCGCGACGTTGAATTGATGTATTGAGGTTGAGAAAATACCAAACTTAGGTGTCGTGTAATGTGTATTGAAACCCTTGAAATTTATATATAATTATTATGTTTTGTGTTGTGAATGCTTATTTGTGTTAGTACATCATTTAGTCACTTAAAATTTATGTCTAGAATGATTGAACGGATGTCTTCAAGGCTTCAAATTGATCGAAATTGCAAAAATCTAGAAATTGAACCAATTTAATAGAGCTCGTCGACGGCGCCCTCGACGCCGCCGACAGCGGGCTTTTCCCGGGCCGAGACTTAGGATATAATTTCAATAGAGCGCGCTGACGACACCGAAGACCCCACAGATGGTGAGATCCCGAAAAAACACCTTTAACCGTGATTTTGACTAGTCAACCGCCACTATTCATCATCCCCTTCCTCTGAAAAACACGATTTTTGACCTAGGGCTTGAGAGATCTTGGATTTGGGGGCAATTTCAAGGCATTGCTTTTAGACACCGGATTTGATCATCTCTCGGTAAGAGCTTCACTCCAAACTAAAAATATTTTATTTTCACCATGAATTTCTTTCACATTAAAAAGATCCGAAAAATTTGAGAATGTGAAGAAAATATTGGGAAGAAATTCATGGAATTTAATTTTGAACTCTTAGAGTCACTCTTGGAAGCCATTATTTGAGTATTTGAAGTATATTTTAGAATTTTTTTATAATTTTGATTAGATTGAATTGGCTCCACGACAAAAGAGACAACTTGAGTTTGACGAGTCTCGTTTTGTCAATGCGAAGGCTTAGTCAAGATTTTCTTCAGTATTTGAAGGAAAGAAATGTATACAAGATTGAGTTTTTGAGAGTCCGGGAGGAGAAATTGAACGAGTTATTATCAAACGGAAGTGGGAAAACTTTTTTTATACCACCAACAAGGCTGCTGTTAATATTGTAAAGGAATTTTATGTCAATGTGTACTATTATGAGGACGGAATCGTTCAAGTGCGGGGATTTTCTGTTGAATTTAATCCCGCCCGCATTAACACCTTTTATGAAGTCCCTGACTCTTATAACTGCCATTATGAACTATAGCTGCCATTATGAAACCTTCAATACTATAGAAGGCCCACTGAATGATTTGATCAACTTTCTCACTGATGGGAAAGGAACATGCAAGATAAAGCAAAGAGAATAAGAGAATGGGTAAATTTTTCTGCGTAAATTTTTCTGCTTCCATGTTAAATGCCACCTCTAAAGCGTGGCACCATTTTATTTCCTCTACTCTGTCACCGACTTATCACCATAGTGAGGTAACAAGAGATAGAGCTATTCTGAATTTCTGTATTCAGAATAATAGAAATATAAATGTGGGGAGAATCATTTTTAAGAATATATTGAGTACGATAAGGAGTGAAACAAGTGGAGGTCTAGGACATCCTGACCTTATTTATGCACTTTGCCAACTTTCGGGAATGGAAGTTGGAGATGATGAAGAATGGGTTTACCCTATGAAACCCATTAGTAAAGCTAACTTAAAGACATATGAATCCCATGAGAAGTGGAGATCTGGGAGTAAGAGTCAAGAACCTTCTACTAGTAGAGATATCCCCTCTACTAGTTATGACCTTCCTTCTTCTAGCTCCCCTACCCTGATTGATTTAATGAATGAGATGACCTTGCAGCGGAAGAGTATATAGCTAATAAATGAAAGAATTGGGGGTTTAGAATGTAGACATGATTACGATAGTGAGTACCTACAGAGGCATTCTGATTTTGAGATAGCTTACTACGAAGCTCAGGCCCGACACTACAGAGGTGAGACTGATGTTACTTTTCCTGAATGCTCC
>NW_018165280.1:5586542-5587054 GCF_001263595.1 Phalaenopsis equestris
TTTACTACGAAGCTCGGGCCCGACACTACAGAGGTGAGCCTGATGTTACATTTTCTGAATGCCCCCGTTTTACTCAGTATCAGCCCAATCCACCTGCTGACCAATGAGACGAAGATATAGTTTGGGATTTTGATATCTGAATGTAATTGATGTACTTTTAATTTTATTTTTGTGATTTTTGTAATAGAGACAAATGTTTGTTTGTACTTTTATTTTTATGTTGTAATTGGATAATTTCTAATTATTGTTTTAAATGTTTAGTTTAGTAGTTAAAATTTGCATGTGTAGTATAATAGATGTTGATTAGTACTTTGTGAATTGTAACGTGATGTGATTTTTATTTTGCATTTTAATTGTAATTGTCTGTTGTTTAGTATTGTGGATGTGTTAGTGAAATATTGTGTTTGTGTAATGTTTAGTTTTGTACTTATTTCAAAATTTCATTACCCAGCAAATTCTCTAATGATTTATATGTATAGAAAGCTCATAATGTTACAGACCAGGTGAAGTAA
>NW_018165280.1:5587929-5588844 GCF_001263595.1 Phalaenopsis equestris
ACAATAGATCATAACTTTTATATAGTACTAAAATTACTTGAGGACAAGTAATAGTTAAGTTTGGGGGATTTTGACCAAAGAAAAATATGTTGAGATTTTCATACCTATTTTAGACTGATTTTGATGATATTACACTTTAAAGAAGGGTAGTTTTGATGTTTTGTTGTGGGAATGATGAATTATGGTCCTTGGAGCAAAAAGATGCAAAAAGGAGCGAATTTGGAGTGAAAAAGACCAAAATATGGAGATTTGAAATAGGGCGCCGACGGCGAGCCCAACGGCGCCGACGACAAGAATTTCCCGAGACTCAGATTAAATATTTTAGAAGGCTCGCCGACGGCGCCCCCGAGACCGCCGACGGCGAGATCGGCGAATGTGGACGATTTTTTAGGAGATGCTTAGGCAACTCTTGGGAAAACTCTTTTACAACTTTCAAAGAAGGTTTTGACCGAAAATAGATGACTCTCAGCGTTCGAAAGGGGGGCTCAACAGTTTTAGAGAAGTTTAAGGTAGTGTAAAGTGTCCATTTAGGGTTAGATTGTGAGGAATTCTTCGAGATATTGTAAGAGTGGAGGGAAAGTTGTAAGATTCTTCCTCCTTGCCGCTTCGAAGAATAATTCTGTGTACCGATTCAGAGGAACTTCGATCAGAGGAACTTCGAGGAGTTTGTTTGGGGAGGAATTAGAGATAAGTGTTATTTACTTGTTATAGTTTGTATGACATTGCTTTTGTATATAAATTCTGAGTTTTGTTGTATCTTCCCCATGAGTTCTGAGTAGTTTTCTTTGTCTTTCTCCTTATCTTGAGATTTGTGAAATGATGATTTGAATTGGTTGAGCCATGAAAATGTTAAGGAAGTTGTGATGATCTTTTCACTTCGATCTTAATTTACTTTCAATCTGACTAATTAATTTG
>NW_018165280.1:5589054-5607025 GCF_001263595.1 Phalaenopsis equestris
AAGCATAGGATTAGTCAATGTTCTTTATGCCTGGACCAAAGAGTAAAGAATAGGTATGCTCTTATTTGACACAATTTAATTTGAACTAATTAATTTTATCCATTCACTATAATTTCTTGACAATGAGAATGATGTTTTCTTATATATTGAATTTCACATTATAAACTTTATTAGTATAATTAGTTATTTAAGAGTTATTAAAATTAGATATTTATTTCAATTGCCTTTTAGTGACAGATAAGCAATTTGAATTATATTGTTGTGATTAAGTACTGATTTTCTATAATCTTAGTTCGTAGCCTCTAATATTACTCCCTGTGAGAACGATATCTAGGACTCTATTAGAGCCATATATTACTTGAGAGATACGTATACTTGCGTTGATAAGTGTGACTTTACCATTATTGAATATTATATATATACATCTTTATCGAATTTATAACCCTTGTCAAGTTTTTTGTGTCGTTGCTAAGAAATTAAATCTTCTAGCAGCAATATTAAATACTTGTATTTTTAAGCATACATAAAGTCGCCGGTTAGATATCACAAACACATAAAATGAATCCTTCAGACTAAGTGGTAATCTCCTATCACACACAACAGGATTGATGCATTCTTCCGTTTCAACCATCCAAATAAAAAAAAATGAAGGGGAAAATCAAAAATCAAGATGACAAGGTTACCTTAACTTCGAGTGGACGAGGATTCATTGAAGATGCGAGTAGGGGTGTAAACGAGCCGAACACGAGCGAGCCAAGTTCAGCGCGTGTTCGACTCGTTTATATTTCGAGCTCAAAAAGTGTGTTCGTGTTCAGCTCGTTTGCTTAACGAGCCGAACACGAGTTGTTCACGAACAAAGAGTCTTTTTAACAATCCTGATGATGTAGCCATAAGACAATAAGGGTTTGAGCAAGATTTAAAAATTATTATTTATATTACAACATCATTTGAATTTAATTTAATAATTTTTATTCTATTTTCTTAATCAATATTTTAATTGATTATAAATCTTTGTAGCCTTGTAGTCAATTAGATTTTTTAAAAATACTACTTTATATATATATATATATAAACTTGATGAGTAGTATTTCGAGCCAAAACGAGCCGAACATGAACGAACACATCTTAGTTCGTGTTCGGCTCGTTAACTTATCGAACGAAATTAACGAGTCGAACACGAGCTTCTTAATGAGCCGAACATGAGCTGTTTGCGAACAACGAGCCGTTTTGACAGCCCTAAATGCGAGTTTGCCGGAGAAACACTGCGAACGCTCGAAGGAGAACAATAATCACTGGAGCTACATTCAAAGAGGGAAGAGTGCACAAATGAGGCAGTGGGGTGCGGCATTAGATTTTTAATGCACCAGCATTGGATTTGCGTTGGACAACTCTAACACAAATAAAATTTCGTCAGGCTTACTGTCAGCTTGTTCGACACTATTAAGTAGAATCCTTATGTTAGCAACATGTCGTCACTAATGTCGACACTAATTTTAAAGTCTACATATATGCAACGCTAAACACAATACTAAAACCATGCGTCAAAATTATTCAATGTACAAACCATAAACATGCAAATTCAACACTAAGAATTAGCGTCAGAAATATTCTGATGAATACTCTGACGCTAATTAGCTCATTTCCTGAGTGAAAAGAATTCTTGAATTGAGGGTAGAGATTTCCTACCAAGGATTTGACCTCAAACTTTGTCTAAACTCCGATTAAGGCTAACTTAAAATATGTAGACCCAATCATTTTTCTCTCTCTTCTTGTGGTGAGAAAAATCATTTGAATTCTCTAAAATAGCATCTTAATATTGATCAAGCTCTTAACATAATATTACCAACTTTTTATAATACGGAGTAACTTCAAGATAATTTTTTCTAGATTTCAAAGTTAATTTTTCAATTAAAAATTTTGTGAAGAATTCTTTAAGTTTATATAAAGATCTCGACATCCTCTCAAATATCTTGAGCACTGAAAGAAATAGATGAGAATTTTCTATGGTAGGTTTCTTGGAGTTGATGAGCTATGCCATCACCAGAGAATTTTTGGATTACAATATTTTTTATATTTGAATCGCTAGCAATAGGTTTTGGAATTTCTCATATTAAATACCAATTTTGACTCTGTTGTTGATCAACAATTTTATGGATTGAGCTCACTTGGATAGTTGTGTCCATTAAGTTTTACAACTGTAAGGTAATATAGTAAATTCTTAGAAAAAATATTCAGCCTAAGTTGTAGTGAGGTGGCTTTGGAATTATTAGAATTGGTCAATGTAGATTTGTACGACATCCTCACAGTCTGAGAAGTCTACCTCAAAAAAACATAGATATGCCCTAGTTTGGATAGGGGCTTAACCTGCGCAATTTTGATGCTAAAGAAAAAAACAATTGAACGCCTCAGATCTCTGAATGTTGTGATCCGTTCGTTGCCTTTTAAATTGGCTCTAATCAAATGCTTCATATCTCTGAATACTGCAGTCCACTCATTTTCCTTCCCAACAAGTTCTAATCGCAATTGTATTGCAAGGGTCTCTGAATGTCGTGATCCAATCATTCCCTTCCCAACAAGCTGTAATCGCCATTCTTCCATGAGGGGTCTCCAAAAGCCAATACAGTTGTTGCTTGTATCATGTGAGGGGTCGGTCATGTAAATGATGGTATTGGGCGAATGCGAGAGGGGCAAGCGTCACGTATGAGAACCCGGAGACGATCTTGAGGGGTTTAGGTTGTCGTCTCGTAGGCTAGGATGGGCTTTGATACCATGTAGTTTTGATTGGGGAGAAATAATTATTTCTCTTTGATTTGATTGAAAACAATTACAAGTTAAATACAGGGAGATGTCTCCCACATCAGAAAAGCAGTAAAATCAGCCGTAAATCTCATGATAAAAGAAATAAATAGCAAAGACATACCAATAATGCTTCATTCTAAAAATAAAAATACTTAATAATAGAATATACTAAAATAAAACGTCCCAAAAAATTCAACATTTACTTATGAAAATCCACATAAACTATTCAAAGTACTGACTTGTAAGGAAAAGCAAGCAAACACAAGTCATTTTTCCTCCTGAGAATTACACCAGAAGCCTCACTTATGTCAAGCTCCTCCGATTTCCTCCCATCAGGCATCTCCCAATCAAAATGTAACAGAAGCTGAGCAAGCCAGAGCTCCACACCAGCCAGCCCGAATGGCATCCCTGGGCACATTCTACGCCCCGCACCAAAAGGAATGAACTCAAAGTTTGCACCTTTGAAGTCAATCTCACTCCTCTCAAATCTCTCAGGTTGAAAGCTCTCAGGGTCCTTCCAATATTTTGGATCTCTTCCAATGGCCCATGCGTTGATGATGACGTGTGTACCTTCAGATATCAAGTACTCTGAGACCTTAGTTGTCTCACGACAAACTCTAGGCACTAGAAGAGGAACTGGAGGATGAAGCCTTAGTGTTTCTTTGATGACTTGTTGTAAGTATTTCATTTCATTCATATGAATCATTTCTATTTTTGACCTTCCTTTTACTGATTTTCTCACCTCCTCTTGAGCCTTACGCATGGCCTCTGGATGTCTTACGAGCTCTGTCATCGCCCATTCTATTGAGGAAGCTGTAGTGTCTGTTCCTGCAACAAATAGACCCTGCAAAAACGAGAAAAAATTAGATGTTTTGTTAGCTCATGACTTTGCTTAAATAATCACTCGAAAAAAGTTTCCAGCTTGAACAAGCTGATGGAATAATACACCAACAACTCTATTTCCTGAACTGCACAGTGGTTGGACCAAAAAACTTACCAAAATGACAGCTTTGATATTGTCCACTGTAAGATGAATCTCCAGTTGTCCTGTTTCTCTAAGCCTCAGAAGAACATCAACCAGATCATCCTCCATGTCATCTCCACCAGCCTTCTTCTCAAGGTGTTCCTCAATTATGTCATTCAATATAGAATCCAATTCCCGGTGTACTCTTTTCATTTTAAAGTTCAGACTAAGGAACATCCTAAGAAAACCCAACGAAGGAAATAAATCCATCAAGCTGAAATATGAGGCCAACTCCAATCCTTTCCTCATGGCCGACAGAAACTTCTGTTGGTGAACACACTCCTTCCCAAAAGCAGCCTTTGTAATTGCAGTGCTTGTTAAAATAAGCAACATCTTGGTTAAATTAACTGGAGTTCCATGTGGAGTTAACAGGATCTTCTGTAACAAACTGTTACCCTCTTCCTCTCTTAACGAATGAAAAGACTTCACTCTTTTGAAACTTAAAAGCTCTAAAGTACAGATCTTTCTCAGCTCCCTCCAGTAAGTTCCATAAGGGGCAAAGCCTATATCACTGGAGTTGTAAAGCAAGGCCTCACTGGCAGCTATTGGAGGTCTAGAAGCAAAGTTGAGATCTTGAGTCTTCATAACCTGGCAGGCAAGCTCTGGGCTGGAAATAACCAGAGAGTTAATCTCACCAAGCTTGATATGGAGAAGAGAGCCATACAGCTTAGACATGCTGTTAAGCTTGTGGTGGAGGTTTACACCTAGAAGGTGATGAATGCTTCCAATGATAGGGAGTTTTGGTGGCCCTGGAGGAAAGTTTTTGTCTCCATGGATTAGGATGCTTTTATGGCTTCTTAGGGATCGGAAGAGGAGGAGGATGGGGAAGAGGAAAAGTGAGAGCAGCATGATTTATGAGTGAAAGTTTATGTGTCATTTCTTAGCATGGCTGCAAATATATATGCATTAGTTGCATGATGTAGGAGAGAAGTTTAGGCAAAATTCTATTGATGGTTCCAGCAGAAGTCATAGATAAAAGGACAAATTCTGAGTTTACTCTTTCTAGCTTCACTTGATATTCCTTTTAAATTATTAGAATATTTAACAAAGAATTTGATTTCATCATCATTATTATTTTGGGCTGTTCACATGCACAGCGCCTGCTGTATATAAATTTAGCAAGTTCTTTCATCCATTTTTTAAATTCTCGCTCAAATATCAAGATTCATGATAAACCCTGGTTCATATTTTTCATTTTGATCAAATTCTCAATGATTTGATTGCGACACAGGTTAAGTACATCAACTTTGTAGTTCATAAATATTGTCTGGGTGTTAGATTTTATAAATGTAATATTTCGGGTGCATGTAATTATCCCTATTATGTCGAGTATGTGTCATTGTTATAAATATTATGTCTTATCATCCATAAATGAATATTGTAGAATTTTTTAATTTAATTTTTATGTTTTCATTGGCTATACTATTTTTTAAGAGAATTTATCTGTTGAAATTTCATTGAAATTATCGTGGAAGAGAGAAAATTTGCGTATGGAGACCGTATGCACAGCGCATATGGTATCCAATCACAGTCATCCGTTTTTAAATTTTTTTTTTTAAGAAAAAAATTAATAAAAGCGGGACCCAATGTCATACGAAAAAATATTACATCAGTACTACACACGTAGTGGTAACGTGCGTAGCCAATGAAATCACGCCATAACACCCCACGCGACAGAGAAAAAAAAACGGCGCAGTAACACGGGGAATATTCCCTCTCATGTTATTGATGTGTTATTCATGTGTTATTGCGTGTTATTGATGTGTTATTGTGTTATTATAACACCAAGAATATTCTCAGGACAAAATAACACATGAATAACACACAATAACACCTAAATAACACGAGAAATATTCCCGACAGAGAAAAAAACGGCGCAGTAACACGGGAGAATATTCTTCCCCGTGTTATTCATGTGTTATTGTGTGTTATTCATGTGTTATTCATGTGTTATTGATGTGTTATTGTGTTATTATAACACCAAGAATATTCTCAGGACAAAATAACACATGAATAACACACAATAACACATGAATAACACGGGGAAGAATATTCTCCCGTGTTACTGCGCCGTTTTTTTCTCTGTCGGGAATATTTCTCGTGTTATTTAGGTGTTATTGTGTGTTATTCATGTTCATACAGGCTTTGTTTGGATGAGTTTTGATGTGCGGCTATGATCAGAGAGTCACCATATGTAATTTTTTTTTTTTTTTGAAAAGTAGAGAGATTTCTATTGCCAAATCTCCCCTTGATAAAGCTTTTTATCTCCATTCAGATTCGCTGAGCACCATTGAATCAGATTTTCTTCATTCAGCTGAGCTGAACTCCATTTCTCCTCGTGATTTCCTCCTAAAAAATTTGGAATCAAGTGACTTGATTGTAATTGAAATGTCATTTTTTGATGCAGATGCTGAAATTGTCTTCCAAACTTTACACATGGAACTATTCTGTGAGAAGTCGACTATATTAGGCAGCAGAAATGCCCAGTCCTTGTCCAACTTTATAATAAGGCTGTAAAATAAGTCAAGTATTTAACAAAATATTTATGATTAGACTCAATGAAAGCTCATTCATCTTATTTTTTGATTAATTGATTGAATAAATTTAAATATTTTTATAATTAATCAAAGAAAAACATTCATACATATTTGAATAAATGATTGGATAAATTTGAACATTTATGTAAATATCTAGTTGTTGAATGAACAAATTCAAATAATGGCTATATATATATAATTATTTAGAACTAGTAAATAAGCTCATTAGTAAATTGAATTAAAGTTTGCTCATAATCATTTAAGCTTTATACTATTTTGTGCTTTTAGTGAGACATCATTGAAATGTTTGAAATAGTAATGTTGATAAGATTTAAAGGTTATGTTTCAATTATTGAGTTTGTAACTCATGGGGCTTTGCAAGAGATCATTGAAAATCATGTTTTAAGGAAAATAAATAAATTTTTAAGAGGTTTAAAGCTTATGAGATTTAAAAAAATTATTTTTTTGAACTAATAAAATGGGCATGTCATTGTCTGATAGGCTCGGCCTAATAAAAAACACGAATTCAAAAATCTTAGAGTTAAACTCGAGCCCAATTGAACATGTTTTTGATGAATGAGTTCGAAATTGGCTGCGAGTTGATTTTGTTTGATTAATATTTAGAAACCCTTGCTAATTGGCCAATGGTTTTAACTTGTAAGATAAAATTTTATATCTATTGAACTCATATTTGTGAAAAAAAAAATCTCATGAAAATCATTATTGGAAGTAAAAATTGAAACTAAAAACTTACAACACAATTTGGACCCTCTTCCACAACAACCAACTCCTCTATCATAAAATAAACCTCTCAAAATAGATAAGAAAGTATAAAGTAGATATGAAACACCCTTAGCCCCTCACCCCCTAAGAGAGTAAGAGAATCCTAAGGAAAATCCTCTCTTTTTGCTCTTCAACCATCTCCGGGTCTCTCCCCTCTCCAAAGATACCCTACAGAACTTTTGTATAACTTAATCTATGAAATTGGTAAGAAATCTCTTGCTAAAATAATTTCCCGCTTTTTTGGTGTGGTCGCGCCGAAAAGTGATGTAGTTATGCCAACCTTCAAAATCGGGCAGCGTGGTCACGCCCGATCACGGTGTGGTCACGTCGCCTCTTTGAACTTCAGGTGTGGTCACGCCAAATTGTGGTATGGTCATGCCCCGGTGTGGTCACGTCGCCTCTTTTTCTCATTCCAAAATGTATGTTTTCAATCTTTGTAACCTACACAACATCAGCAACAACCTTACCCAAGTGTAATTATGTGATAAATCAGTAAAATAGCAGAAAAATGTAGGGTACAATGCAGGTAAAATTACGTAAAATTGACACATGTCAGTAACTTGACATTTTAGTTACTGAAGCTCTTTGATGTTGTGAGGCAATAACATGTTCACGAACACTTAAACCTTCTCAAGTTTAGCTTTGATCCCTTCAAATGCTAGCATATACCTTAAGAACTCACATGTTCTAGCCCTAAACATGCACTTAAGTTGCTTCACTTTTATATTATATTTTTTAGTGCTTCAAAAACTACTCCCAAGTCTTTTTTGTGTTGTTCAGGCATTTTATTCTTTACCAACATTCATCTATATGTACTTCAGTATTCTTTTTTTCTTATGCTTAGTTGGTAAATAATAAATCTATGTTCTTGAGGCATTCATGTTCTTGTTTTTAAAAGACTTTATATTATAACAAAGCACACCACTATGGTGATGAACTAGTCTTCTTAGCATCTATAAAATACATTTTTATTTGGATATGCCTAAAAAATCATCCAGAAAGCTCATGATAGAGGGACCAAAAACTGAACCCACGAGCACATTGATATGCGGTAGGGGATAGTTGTCATTTGGACACACCAAGTGGAGGCTAGTGAATTCAACACACATTTATGATTTCTTATTTGATTTTGGGGCGATCACTATGTTTGCCACCCATTTCGGGTACTACAATTCTTTGATGTACCTTGCCTCTAGTTGCTTATGCATTTCTTCCTGAATTACTTTTGCTAATGTGAGTGCCACTAATCTTGAAGTTTTGGATTGATATTAAGACATTGATAAGTAAGAGTGGAGCGATTTAGAATTTCCTTATCTGACCAAGTCAACACATTGCAATATTCTCTGTGGTGATGAGTTCGTCCCCATGACCTACATCAAAAGTTTTACTTAGCCAAACAAATGTATCATCTTCTCCATTTGGGATATCTTTGACCAACTATGACCTATATGACTAACTACTATTATAATTTCCAACTATGACCTTTATGACCAACTGATGCTACTGCAACGACGAGCTACAACCTCTTATGTTGGAGCCCGGTTTAAACAAATAATAATAAAAAAAATCAATTTATTTGTTGTCTAACAGTTTACGCCTCCCATTCTTTGGAAGAGGCGTGACTTTTGCTTTGGTTGGCCCACCACCCTAAATGCAAGCAAAAGAGAAGAATTAAGAAAATATTTTCTGCGATTAAACACCTTTTGAAACCGAACTCCGAGGCTGCTTCAAGAATTCAGTTCATGTGTAAGGTTTACGGGAAAAGGCTACAACTGACGGCTTAGGCTTCTTGCGACAGCGAGAGGAGGCATCCTTTTTCGACGGTTCTGCTCACGTGAAGAAGAGAGGAAGGCTTACGGAGAGAATATCATATCTCCTTTTCTAGCTTGGTGTGAGGCTTAGGAGAAGAGGACAAAAGCGGAGAGAATAAAAAGGGTTTTTTATTCTTATTTCATTCTTCTTCTTTACGACAGCGGAGGAAGCTCGAGGCTGATAAAACTGGCAGCGTCAAGAAAAAAACAATGGTGAAAGAATACGTCGACTTTGTAATTCCTTGAAGTTGAGATAAGTGTTTCTTTTAAATTGAAACATTTTGGTGTAAGTTCCTCAATTAGTAAAATCCTCTACAACTCTGTGGATGTAGGCAATTTGTCGAACCACGTAAATTTGTGTTCTTTTCTGGTGTGAATTTTCTTGTTCCATTTTTCACTTCTTCGTCGATCATTCTATTTTATTTCAATATACCACAACAACTGATATCAGAGCCAATGGCTGCAAAAGAAGTAAAGGTTTCAGGGATCGAGAAATTTGATGGCACAGATTTTGGTTATTGGAGGATGCAGATAGAGGACTACCTCTATGGGAAGAAACTTTATCTTCCGTTATTGGGGAAAATACCTGAAAGAATGAATGAAGCTGAATGAAATCTGTTGGATCGACATGTTATGGAGGTTTTTCGATTGATCCTATCGGGTTCGTTGCACATAACGTCGTCAAGGAGAGGACAACTGCAGATCTTATAGCAGCCCTGTCAGGTATATATGAAAAGTCATCGGCGAATAACAAGGTATATCTGATGAAGAAGTTATTCAATTTGAAGATGGTCGAAGGTACGTCTGTTGTACAACACCTGAATGGTTTCAATATAATCACAAATCAATTATCGTCCGTGAAAATTAAATTTGATGATGAGATACGTGCACTGATCTTGTTGGCTTCATTGTCAAATAGCTGGGAAGCTATGAGAATGACTGTCAGTAATGTTGACTGTCAGTAATTTTGCAGGTAAATCAAAATTGAAATATGAAGATATTTATTATTTGATTTTGGTTGAGGGGGTGCGCAGGAAATATTCTGGCGATATCTCAGGTTTGAGTTTAGGATTAAACGTTGATTCCAGGGGGAGATCACATGATAGGAACTCAAATAGAGGAAGATCAAAATCAAAGAACAGAAGCGGGAGTAAGTCAAGGCCTGGTAAACAAGTAACTTGTTGGAATTGTGACAAAACTAGTCACATAAAGAGGAACTGCAGAAATCCCAAGAAGGTGGAGAATGATAGTGCAGATGTGGTAACTGAAGAATCACAGGATACACTACTGTTGGCAGTTCATAGTTCTGTTGATGGCTGGATATTGTATTCAGTTGCTTCTTTCCGTATAACTTTTCATCGGGAATTGATGCAAAATTATGTTGCAGGTGACTTTGGGAAAGTATATCTGGCAGATGGAGAAGCTCTGAAAGTGGTAGGAATGGAAGATATTAACATTGCACTTCCAAACAAGAACAAGTGGACTCTGCAAAAGTTCAGACACATTCCTGAACTGAAGAAGAACCTCATTTCTGTTAGGCAGCTTGATGAGTGTGGACATTCAGTAGTGTTCTCAGATAGCACCTGGAAGGTTACTAAAGGAGCACTGGTACTGACTCGAGGTAAGAAAACATGTATGTTATATATGACTACTGGTTTAATTAACAGTGTTGATACTACTGTTGCAGACAACACAACAGAGTTGTGGCATTACAGACTTGTCGTAGACGGCCACATGAGTCAAAGAGGTATGAAGGAACTTCAGTCCAGAGGCAAGCTACCAGAAATGAAGTCAATTTATTTCAGCATGTGTGAGAGTTGCATTATGGGGAAGCAGAGAAATGTCAATTTCTTGAAAGGTGGCAGGACGCTAAAGACAGGAAAACTGGATCTTGTACACACAGATGTGTGGAGACCTTCTTCAGTAGCATCTCGTAGAGGCACTCGTTACTAAGTCACGTTTATTGATGATCATAGCATAAAGATATGGATTTATTTCTTGAAGTATAAATCTGATGTATTTAGTGTGTTCAATACTTGGAAGGCCATGATTGAGACAGAGACATGCTTAAAGCTGAAATGTCTGAGGTCTGGTAATGGAAATGTCTGGAAATGTCTGAGGTCTGGTAATGATGGTGAGTACATTGATGGTGGATTCAATGAGTATTGTGCAGCTCAGGGAATAAGAATGGAGAAGACCATTCCAGGGACACCACAACAAAATGGTGTTGCAGAACACATGAACGGGACCATTAATGAGTGGACAAGAAGCATGAGATTGCACGTCGGACTACCACCTACTTTATGGACAGAAGCAGTTAGTACTGCAGTTTATTTGATCAACAAAGGGTCATCTGTTCCATTAAACTGTGAATTACCTGAAGAAGTCTAGAGTGGGAAAGAGGTTAATTTTTCTCACCTTAAGACTTTTGGTTGTCTTTCTTATATTATCATTAATCCTGATGCTCGAAGTAAGCTTGAGGCTAAATCAAGGAAGTGTTATTTTATTGGCTATAGAGATGAGGCATTTGGATATCGTTTCTGGGATGATCAAGGTCGAAAGATCATAAGGATCAAGAACGTGATTTTCAATGAGAAGGTTATGTACAAGGACAAGTTCAGTATATCAGTATAGTTTCTGAAACATCTGAAACAACACTGAAGGAATATGAGTTGGTAAGATTTGATCATTTACCAGAGGTCTCAGTGCATGGCAGAGATGCTGGTGATGAGGTGAGTGGATCTGAAGCATCCACTCTTATTGTTCCACAGTCAGTTTCAGAGCAGTCTACCCCTATAGTTGCAGTTCGTAGTTGTCTACCCCTATAGTTGCAGTTCGCGGGTCAGAAAGGGCTAGACGTTCTCCACAACGTTATTCTCCAACTTTGAACTATATTATGCTTACAGATGGTGGAGAACCTCAGAGTTATCAAAAAACCTTGCAAGATGAAAATTCGAACGAGTGGGAGCTAGCCATGAAGGAGGAGATGGATTCTTTGCTAGAAAATCATACTTGGGAGTTAACAGAACTTACATCTGAGAAGAAGGCATTACACAACAAGTGGGTGTATCGGATGAAGACTGAGCATGATGGCAGTAAGAGGTACAAGACTAGACTTGTTGTAAAGGGTTTTCAGCAGAAGCACGATATTTATTATTCGGAGATTTTCTCTCCTGTGGTGAGGCTTACAACCATCAGAATTGTATTGTCTATGATGACTACTGAAGATCTCTTCCTTGAGCAGTTAGATGTGAAGACAGTCTCTTCATGGGGATCTTGAAGAAGAAATCTACATGGACCAACCTGAAGGGTTCGTGGTACAGGGAAAGGAAGAGTCAGTTTGCAGATTGAAGAAGAGCTTGTATGACCTGAAATAAGCTCCTAGACAAGATACAAGAAATTTGATAATTTCATGCACAGTACAGGATACAGCAGATGTCAGGCAGCTCACTGCTGCTATGTCAAGTATTTTGAAAATTTCTATATCATCCTACTGCTGTATGTAGATGATATGCTTATTGCAGGTGCTAGTATTTAGGAGATCAATAATCTGAAGGAACAGATGTCAGAACACTTTGCAATGAAGGATTTGGGAGTGGCAAAGCAAATTCTTGGTATGAGAATTGTCAGAGACAGAGTCAGAGGCATGTTGAGACTCTCTCAGGCTGAGTATGTGAAAAAGGTACTTAGCAGGTTCAACATGGATAAGGTCAAACCAGTTGGCACACCATTGGGAAATCACTTTAGACTTAGCAAGAATCAGTGACCCAAGTCAGAGGAGGAACGAGATCACATCAGTAAGGTTCCTTATGCTTCAGCTATTGGTTCACTTTTGTATGTTATGGTTTTGTATGTTATGGTTTGCACCTTATGGTTTGCACCAGACCGAATATTTCCCACACAGTGAAAGTTGTTAGCAGATACATGAGTAATCCTGGAAAGGAACATTGGGAAACAGTGAAGTGAATCTTAAGATACCTAAGAGGCTCTTCAGAAACTTGCTTATGTTTCTCAGGAAAGAGTCAAAGTCACGACGCTATGTTGATGTTTTTTTAGTTGGAGACATTGATACTAGAAGTACTATATGCTATATTTACACTATTAGTGGCACAGCAGTGTCATGGGGCTCTAAACTGCAGAAGACAGTTTCGTTGTCTACTACAAAAGCTGAGGAAATAGCAGTATCAGAGGCTACAAAAGAGATGATATGGCTACAGGGCTTCCTGGAAGAATTGGGCAAGAAGAATCAGAAGGGCATTCTCTAAAGTGATAGTCAGAGCACCATATTCCTTGCCAGGAATCCATTATTTCAGTCCAGGACTAAGCACATTCAGATCAGACATCACCTCATGCGGTCAATGTTGGATCACAGATAGTTGTTGCTTGAGAAAATTGTGGAAGCCAAAACACTGTTGATATGTTGACAGAGGGTGTTGCTCTAGAGAAACTGATGTTGTGCACAACTTCAGTTGGTCTTATAGCTTGAAGACAGGGGTCTTAAGTTGCAGAGGTGGAAGATTCATGTTTGAAGAAAAGGGTGATGCTGCCAGTGGAGGATATCAATTTGAGGAAGAAGACGTTGTAGTCTGTGTACCGGTCTCCAAGTGGGAGATTTGTTATGGTGGAGCCCGGTTTAAACAAATAATAAAGAAAAAAACAATTTACTTGCCGCCTAACTGTTCCAGCTTCCCATTCTTTGGAAGAGGCATGACTTTTGCTTTGGTTGGCCCCACCACCATAAATGCAAGCAAAAGAGAAGAATTAAAAAGATCTTTTATGCGATTGAACTCCTTTTGAAACCGAACTACAAGGCTGCTTCAAGAATTCGGTTCCTGTGTAAGGCTTACGGAAAAAGGCTACAGCAGACGACTTAGGCTTCTTGCGACAGCGAGAGGGAGGCATCCTTTTTCGGCGATTTTGCTCACGTGAAGAAGAGAGGAAGGCTTACGGAGAGAATACCATATCTACTTTTCTTGCTTGGTGTGAGGCTTAGGAGAAGAAGATAAAAGCGGAGAGCATAAAAAAGTTTTTTTATTCTTATTTCATTCTTCTTCTTTACGACAACGGAGGAAGCCCGAGGCGGATAAAACTGACAGCGTCAAGAAAGAAACAACGGTGAAGGAATACATTGATTTTGTAATTCCTTAAAGTTGAGATAAGTGTTTCTTGTAAATTGAAACATTCTGGTGTAAATTCCTCAATTAGTAAAATCATCTGCAACTCTGTGCATGCAAGCAATTTGTCAAATCACGTAAATCTGTGTGTTCTTTTTTTGTGTGAATTTTTTTGTTCTATTTTTCACTTCGTCATCGATCGTTTTATTTAATTTCAATATACCACAACGCAACCTATGTGCCAACTATGAGCTATGTGACTAACAGCTACTACATCTTTCAACTACGACCTATATAGCAAACTGATATTGTAGTTTCTAACTATAACCTATATGGTTGACTGACACTAGTGCAGCTATCAACTACGACCTGTGTGACCAACCAGAGCCTATGTGACCGGTTACTACTGCAACTTCCCACTACGTCCCCTGTGGCCAACTAACACTCTTGTAGATACTACCTATGGTTTATGTGGTTACTTCTACTACTTCCCGTTATGACCTCTGTAGCCAACTGACGCTTTTGCAGCTACCTGTTAAAGCTAATGTGAAAGTTATTACTGCAACTTCTCATTATGACCTTTATGACCTACTAACGTTTTTGCAGCTACCAACTATGACCTATTGCCAATTCTTGCTACAACTTTCAACTATGACCTTTGTGGTTGGCTAACACTATTATAACCACTACTTACGGCCTCTGTGGCCAACTGCAGCCATTACAACTTTTATGGTCAACTACTATCTTTCTAGCAAATAACTATGGCTTTTGTGGTTAACTATTGTTATTACAACTAAGAATTGCATTTGTTGTAGCTCAATTATGGTTATTATAACTAAACTATTATTGTACAAAAGTAATAATCAACATTGTAATTTCATCTTCTCCAATTCAGAAGAAGAGCATACCCATATACTTATAGTGATTTCATTTGACTGAATGGGGCCACGTGACTCCTGCAATTTTTCTATTATTTATGTGTTAAATCTTCGTACAACGCTAAAAAATTAAATAATACTCTAAATTCATGAATTTTCCGGCACATAACAATTAACTAAATTTCAAGACCTCAAATCTCTAAATTTTTGTGGAGTAATGCAACACTTTATCAATATTATGAAGTGTCAGAAGATTTATTATCCCATTTTAATATTAAAAAGTGTTAATTTTAAAAATTAATTAACCCATATAATTTTCTACTTAGTTTCTTATTCAATGACTCAATTGAGATATATTGAAAATTGTAAAATTACTTGCCATCTTATTTTAAATTAAGTTATAGTTATTTTTAACATAATCTTAAATTTAAAATTCTAGGACATTTGGATCCTCAATGTTTTGAGATATCTGACATTTCCACATGACAACACATACCAATCCATATCTTTAATCTTCAAATCTTTATATGCATAGCTCTAAGGGCAACTTGTTTGCATGAAAATACATTGACTCAAAAAATAAAATCCATTATTGTTTTAGTGTAGCTTTTGGGTCAAGGGATTAGATCTATTATGAGCAATTGCTTTTAAACAGTTTATAAAAACATTAGCTTGCTTCAGGTCCATCAATTTCAACATTAATTTAACATATATTCATCTCCATCATTTTATAATTTCAAACAGCATAAATTTATTTCTTTAACATATTATTTTCAATAAACATCACATCCATCTCAACCACAAGTAATATAAAAGAAAAAGGTAATATCTCCTCTTCTCCTTGACACTCAAAAAAACAATCAAAATATTGCATAAATGTCTTGTACCACAATCAGAAAAATGCAGGTTTAAATAGATGGTCCTAATTCTCTGCATGGGCTCCATAAAACCAGATGACAACAGAATTACATTAAATGTTTCATGGGATGTCAGACCATACAGCAAGCATTGAGAGAAATCTTGGATAAACAAACAGAATTAAAATTGTTTAAATAATGTCACAACAACAACAAAAAAGCCAATTTTGTTCAGGCACTTGGAAACCTACCTGTTGGATAATATGGTGATAATGAATACTTTGTTAAGGTTGATAAACTTCAGGAAGCCGTAGACCTACACTGGCTGCTGATTTGTTTAGTACCTTCTTCATTTCATCAGATCGATCCACAGCAATGTTGTAAGAGAAGAGTAAATCCTGGCAGAGGAAGACAGATGAATTTCAAATCAAATATTTACAGAACTAGAGACTGCAGAAACTCAAACCTTCTACTACTATAATTAGGCCTGTCAAAAAAAAAACTACCCGTTCGTGAACAACTCGTGCTCGGCTTGCTGGTTAAGAAGATCGGTCGAGTACAAAGAGTACGTGAATCAACTTAGTTTTCAATTCAAAATTGTGAATCAAAAACTTGAACTTCGGATTGAGTTGAACTCACCAGAAATTGACTCCATACAAGCCTTAAAATATTAGCTACCAAACAACTTCAAATTTAAAAAAAAAATTATTATTTCACAGCATCTTAACATTTAGAAAATAGTTGGATTGACTCTATCAAAAATTTTCATTTTTCTTGTACTTTTTATGATTGATGTATTACGTTTCTATAACTTGAAAATTAATAAATAATTTATATTTATGAGGGATATGACATTTAATTTTTAATTTACATGCATGTCGACTAACCTTATCTAAGTATCTTTTACGAACCGAACTGTCAAAGGGGGATATAATAAATATATCATATATATTCTATAAAAAAAAAGGGAGCAATAATATTAAATGCAAGGTCTTCAAATTTTCGATTTACTTGTAAGAAAATATATAGCCTCCAGAAGCATCAAAATGATCTTTCAACTTCTCTCATAAAAGTTCTCAAATGCCTGCCTTCACGTTCTATCGTAGCACACATGGCCCACTCACGTCCTTCTCCTCTTACCTATTAGCACCAACACAACATCCCCATCTCTCCAAAGTACAAGACTAGCAATCGCATGGTTGCTGAACTAATACAAAGCTAATAATCATATGCACTCGTAACCATATACTTTGTTCTTATCTCCATAATTTTAGACGTCATTGAAGCAGAAAAAAATTGCGTACGTCAATCGTACGCAAAGATGTGTACATAATATGGTACACGGACATTATACGGGGGTTACATGGGGGTTACAAGCGTGTTATAACTTCCTTGTAACTTTCATGTAACTCACCTGTAATCCGCGCTTTTATTTTATACATTGGGGTTACAAGATTACAGCGGGGTTACACGGGAGGTACAACGGGGTTATAGCCCCTTGTAATCCCCGTGTAACCCCCGTGTACCCTTTTACGTACGTAACTCCTGCATACGCTTGACATACGCAATTTTTTTCCCATTGAAGCTGGTCAGTGCCGGGACATAATTAAGCCAAGCCAGCTTGCAAACCGGCTCGAACTCAGAGTGTTAATAGCACATGGGTTGAGTTTATCGAGATGCAAGCTCGAGCTCAAGCTTGTCGAGTCAACTCAATTATAGATATTAATTTATTCATTAATCTTCCTCTCATATAATAAATAAAGTTTTATTATTCCATAAATTCTTGATGTAATTTTATCAGAACTTAGCTCAAATTCAAGCTTTCAAGCCGAGCTTGGCATAGCTGCCAAGAGCCAAGTTCAATTCAAGCTCGAGCCAACCATACATCTTACAAGTCGAACTCAAGTTTTGTGTGGTCAACTCGACTCATTTACACCCTAGTCGGTGCTAGCTCTGATGGCCATAATGAATATGGAATCTGCAACATCATCGCCTAACTTAGCTCTAGCAACTCAATGACTATTTAGCTCTGCTCTTTCTTATTATAAGGTGAAGCGGGGGCTAGAGACTGGACCGGTTGAGGGGCTAAGTGAAGTTTCCACCTAAGGGGAGGGTTTCCCCCTCCTAGTTATCTATTATTATTATTATTATTATTATTATATATATAT
>NW_018165280.1:5607036-5615842 GCF_001263595.1 Phalaenopsis equestris
TATATATATATATATATATATATATATTGTTTTTTTTCATTTTAAAGTTTAGTTTTTCCTCATTTCAGAACTCGTCATTGGCGTTTCTCCCTTGTTGAGGTTGGGATAATGCTCTGGCTATATCCTACTCCAAGGTGGTGACTATCTCCACATAATCCCTCGCCTATTCCCCTCCCTGTCTCGCTGTCATCGTCGCTGCACCACTCCTTTCCAAGACCTACTGCAAGATTTTCTGAAGATCTTTCGTTAGAGTGAGAGCAATAGCTAATGAAGCAAGATAAAAGGTGAAGAAGTTTGACGGTCTGAGCTTTGCGTTCTGGAAAATGCAAGTTGAAGATTTACTGTGTCAAAAGAAACTATATTTACCACTGGAAGGAATTAAAAAGAAGCTTGAATCGATGACTCTGAAATAATTGGAAGTACTTGATCGAAAATAACTAGGTTTGATCCATCTTTCACTTCACTCATTTGTTGCTTTCAGTATTATGAATAAGAAAACTATGATGGATCTCATGACCACTAACAATGATGTACAAGAAGTCCTCGCCTTCAAATAAAATTTTTCTAATGAAGAGATTGTTAAATATAAAGATAGTGGAAAGTAGTTCAATGGTTGGACATTTGAATAATTTCAACACTATGAAATGTGGGCATCAAGTTCGATAACAATGTCATGACATTGTTAATATTATCTTGATTGCCAGATATCTGCGATGGATTAATCACGGCGGTAAGCAATTCTTCAGGTGATATGAAGCAAAACTTTGATGACAATGTAGGGTTAGTGTTGAATGAAGAAGTTCGCGAAATGACGAGGGGAGAAAATTCAAATTCTGCATTGAATGTTTAAAATAGAGAAATGAAACTGGATAGAATCAGAGGCAGGGAAAGATTCAAGTCCAGATGAGGTTAATCCATGTCAAAAAAAGAGGAAATGGCAAAGGTAAATGTTAGAACTACAAAAAGAATGTCATTTTAAGATTAAGTGCAAAACACCGAAGAAGGTTAGTGGTGGATGTCAAGATAAGAAGCTCTCTACAAATGTCCTCACAAATGAAATTTAAAGTGACTACCTTATTTTGTCCCTAGATAGTATTGAATCTTGAATAGTAGATTCAAGTACATTTTCTCATGTTTGCACCAGCAAAGAGGTGTTTAAAAAATCACTCTTTTCCGAAACATCGTAGTTTATCTTCTTCACCATTGAAATTCTCTTTATGGAAGGGATTCAAATCCTCCTCTCTTTCTCCGCAAGCCTCTATCAAAAATGATTCATCGTATCTCTTCCGAGGTAGACACAGGCATATAACTTCTTGGTGGCGTGGTTAGGGTTTGGGATTTATGAAAATGGAAAGAGTATTTGGTGGTAGGAAAGAAAATTTTTGGTTTATGACGGATGTTAGGAAACCCTAGGATAGGACTAAAGAAAGACTAGCTCTAATACTAAATGATACCAGAGTCAACCCAAACAAAGACAAAATGACAAATAAGTATTGTTGAAATTCAAAAGGGATTACAATAGTGACACTTGAACCAATAGAACAATGACACAAAACCAAAAATAAATGACAAACAACACAAACAATACCCAGGAGTGAGGATGACAATGTTGGGTGGTGCCTGAACACGAGGAAAGGCAGGTTGAATATGGTTGTTGTGGTTGATGAGTAGTGCGGGCTAGCAACAAGAAGTGCTGTAGGCAGGGTGCGGTTGAAGCAGGATTGACCCTGGGTAGAGGTCAAAAGTCATAAAAGTAGGGGTAGGTGTTGAGCGGCAGCTTGAGAGGGTTGACCTAGGATAGTTGGGAAGGAGATATGGTAGGTTGAGAATTGGAGGTGAGGTGTGATAGCCGCAGGAAAGGGTGGGAGGAAAAGAATACGACAACAGTAGGTTGTGGGGGCAGATTCCTGAAACAGTAGAGAACCAGGGAAGAGGGAGGTTGCGGAGGAGGGGGAACGTTGAGGATAATCTTCACCTCAAAGCGAAAGACAGTTGAAGCACCACTCATCCTCGGATACAGCCCTAGAAATGGTAAAGAGGAAGTTGACGGTTGTCCCTGACAAAAATCGTAAATCAAACTCACAAAACATGATCTTAATTCCACAAACACAAATATAAATAGAGATGGAATTGGGGGAGAACTAAAAAGGAAAGGATGTAAGGGGGAAAAGCAATGGGCGACAATTTTCAGCCCCTTAAGGAGACCAATCGGTCTAGCAGGAGGTTGGACCAGGATAAAAGCTAGCTGGTTTAGCCAGCCCCCGCCTACAGAAGGTTCAATCGGCTTCCCTAACTAGCCACATATCAATGCTTAAAGAGAACTTTGATCGTGGTGAGTTGGCTTCCAAGATCAGAGTACATGACTACTCGCAAGTGATTCATGGAAGATGAACAGAGGGTCAATGATGATAGCTCAAGACAACATTGAAAGAACTCTTTATTGATCAATGAGACGACAGAATCCATTGATACAGCTAGACCGAAGATTGATGCAGGTCTTTAGCACCGCAGTCTTGGTCATATGAGTGAGAAATGTATAAAGTCTCTACTTTCCGAAAATAAGTTTTAGGGTTAAAAGTCTACAGAGTTAGATATTTGCAAAGATTGTATTTATGGCACTACTTTCTCCAAAAGTGGGTTAAACGTGAAGTTCAAAAAGTTGTAGTTAGTGCGTACAGATGTATGGAGCCTCACTCCAGTTTAGTCTATTAGAGACTCTCATTACTTTGTCAATTTCTTAAAGCATAAATTTGAGTTTAATGTGTTCAAGAAAAGGAAAGTCATGGTTGAGAATGAGACAGGCTTGAGGTTGAAGTGCCTCAGATCAGATAAGGATGACGAGTATTATGATCAGATATTCAGGAGTTATTGTGCTTGAGAAGGGATTAGGCAAGAGTTCATTTTTCCAAGAATACCACAACAAATAGTGTGTTTGAGCGCATAAATAGAATCATCATAGAATGTGCTAAGACTATGAGATGCATGCAGGCTTTTCAAAACAGTTATGGATAGAAGCAGTGAATATTGTAGTTTATTTGATAAATCGTGATCCTTCAATATTTTTGAATGAAAGCTTATCTGAAAAAGTCTAGAGTGAAAAGAAGATGAATTTATCTCAACTGGTGCAGGATCTAGAATTAAACTTAATTCGAAATCAATCAAGCGCACTTCATTAGATATGACTTAAACAAATTTGGATCTAATTCTAGGATTATCAAAACAGAAGTCCATCAGGAGCAAAGATGTCATTTTCAATGAAATGAAAATCTACAATGACAGAATATGAACACAGAATTGTCCATCAGTTAATTTGAAGAGTCCTCCAAATATGTTGAGATAAAAGATACTAGTGACAAAAAGGAAGGAGAAAGGAGAGATGTTCAATTTGATGAAGCAAAAGAAATTCTTCAGTCACCTGCTATTGAAGTTAAAAACTCGAAGGAGTGGGAGTTGTCATGGAAGTGGTGAACTAGAGTGCTATGAAAAAACCACTAAAGTTGAAGACCTAAAGGAGTGGGAGTCTGTCATGGAAGATGAGATAATGTCACTGAAGTCAAATCAGACATGGGATTTCATAAAACTACTAGATGGCAAAAAGGCACTACATAGCAAGTGGATTTACACACCAAAAGAAGAGTCAAATAGTAGTAGGTGCTATAAGGCAATGCCTGTTATGAAAAAGTTTCAGCAAAAGGAAGAGGTGGACTACCCAGAGATATTTTCTATTGTAGTAAAGATGACAAGTATTAGAGTTGTGTCAAGTTTGGTAGAAGAAGAAAATCTACATCTTGAGCAAATGGATATAAAGACAATCTTCTAACATGATGAGTTAGAAAAGAAATTGTATATGGTGCAATCGCAGGGATATGAACTTTCGGGTAAAGAAGACATTGTTTTGTAAATTGAAGAAGAAAAGCCTTTATGATTTGAAACATGCCCCAAGACTGTGGTACAGAAGGTTAGACAGATTTATGTCAGATAGTGGGTACATGAAGTGTTAAATGAAATACTGTTATTTCATCAAAAATTTTAGTAATTGTTCCATTATACTTCTATTGTATATGAATGGCATGCTAATTATGGGAATAGATATGAAAATCAAGGATTTGAAGAAGCGCTTATCAAAGGAGTTTAAGATGAAGGATTTAGGTCCAACATGAGAATCTTCGATATGAGAATCAGCGAGAACATGAGTGCAGTTACAGTAAAGTTGTCTCAGATAGAGCATGTAGAGAAGGTCATACATAAGTTCAACATGAGTAAGATGATACCAATTTGTACCCTCTTAGGTAGTCATTTCAAGCTAAGGAACTATCGCCCAAGTCTGAAGCAAAGCAAGCACATATGAAAAGAATTCTATATGTTCCAACTATAAGAAATTTGATGTATGCGATGATATGTACGAGATCAAATATTATACATGCAGTGGGAGTGGTTAGCAAATAAATAGGTAATCCAGGAAAACAACATTGAGAGGCGGTGAGGTGGATTCTCATAAACCTGAGAGAAACAGTCAATGGGACACATTGTTGTGGAGGTGCAAGAATTAATTTACAAGGATGTGTAGATTCAGATCTTTAATTTAGGGAACACAACCGTGAATTGGGTTGTCAGGTTGCAGAAGATTATAACACTTTTAACTACATAAATTGAATACATTATTGCCATTGAGGCTATGAAGGAGATGAGTTCGCTACAAAACTTTATGGCAGAAGTAGATAAGGAGCAAGGGATTAAAAAGGATCATAGTGGCAATATGAGTGTTATTCAACTAACTAAAAATAACGCTTTTCATGTCATGACGAAACATAATCAATTAAGGTATCACTTCATTCGGTCACTTCTAGAAGATGGCAGTTATTCTTGAAGAAGATGCCTACAGCTTAGAATCATGTAGATATGTTGATTAAGGTGGTTACGTTACATTGAGAAACTGAAGCTATGCTTGGCTTCAATTAGAGTTC
This sequence comes from Phalaenopsis equestris, assembly GCF_001263595.1. Taxonomy (NCBI): domain Eukaryota; kingdom Viridiplantae; phylum Streptophyta; class Magnoliopsida; order Asparagales; family Orchidaceae; genus Phalaenopsis; species Phalaenopsis equestris. The sequence goes on from NW_018165280.1 coordinate 5,612,001, forward strand.
AAGAAGCTTGAGACCAGAGGTGAGCCACACTATTGTACATGACTATTAAGGTGATACAAATTTGGAGGTGCAAGGTTGGGTGCAATTACTCTCCAAGTGAGAGATGATTATGTATAGAGTCTGATTGGGCCTAGGAAAAGCGCCCAGCAGTTGCGAGGCGCTTGGTGGCAGGGTGCCCCAGCACCTGATGTGGCACCCTGATGACAGTAGGGGCGCCCAAGCACAAGAAATTTGGCGCTTTGGGGCCCAAGTTCAAATCGTTCGAAAAGGCAGCTCCAAGGAGAGATGTAGCGGAGTCCACGAGCACATTTTCAGCATTCCAGAAAAAGAGCATCCAAAAATTCAACGCTCATAATAGACGATTCAGCACCAGAAACAGTTCGAGCAGTTTAAGCATTTAAGTCCTCGATACGGAATTTGCAGTGATCTCTTAGCAATGCTGAGCGAATAGAATGAAGCGGAGTCTGCAAGTTGTGAGTATATTTCTACAAATTTCTCTTGTGCAATCAAGAGAGATCAAGAGAGAAGTGTTCGTGATTTTCAGGATTATACAGAGGATTTAAGAGTGGTGTAATTTGTATATTTATCCTCATTTCATAGAGAATTTTGTGGTGTGATGTAGCTCGATGGTTTTTTCCAGTGCTAAGGTTTTGCCACATTAAATCTTTATGTTCTATTTTATCGGTATCTTATTTGTATGCATATGTTCAATTGTTTGCTTTGGATTTCTCATATCAATGTTTTTCCATAATTCATGTTAGTGAAAATATTCCTCCCAACATTACATGGGCATCAATTATCCCTTTTTGATAACTAGAATTATCTCAAGTTTTATAGCCTAACGCAGATGAAGCCACCAACTTCTAAATTTTTTCTTCATTTTTCAAACTTTGACCAGTGATACCAAAGTTAACCAACAAAAATGTGAAAAGTAAATATTATTATTTAATTCAAATAAAAAATTACAACCAACCAAAACAAATTATAAAGTTGCAACTAACATGACACTAACTCCCATTAGGGTTGGATCAAAGGGGAGTGGTGGTGGTCAATGAGAGTCTAGAAGGTTGCTAGGTGGTGGAAAAGGGGGATTGACAAGCAGAAACAACAAGGAAGCTGTTTCCCAAGTTCCCGAACAGCAAGCAAGCAGCGAAGATCGGTGTAGAAGGGCTGTCATGGGTGATGATGGAAGCAAGGAGGAAGGTAGCGACGGCATAGGGGAGGCGGCTAGTATTGAGTACTGAAGTGGAGGCTGCTGTCCAGAGTGAAGGCAGCAAGCCTGGGTGGCTGGACCAGCAGGGAAACAACAGAAAACACGGTTCTAGGCAGCAGCAGCAAATGAAGGATGGCTGGATGGTTAGGAAACAGCCAAGGAATACACATGGAGACTAGAAGGTGGCAGCAAGGTGGAAGGGGGAGGAGCGCGGTTCCTAGAAGGCAGCAGCAAGGTGGAAGGAGCGGGAGACTGATTCTGGAGGGCGGCAGCACGGTGGAGAGGAGGAGAGCTGGTTCTGGCAGGCGCAGCAAGGTGAGACTGCAGAAAACAGCCAGGAGGCGCCTATTCTGGGCGGCTGCAGCAAGGATGGTAGACGGGGAGCAATGTGGGAAGGATGCGGAGGAGCAGACGAAGGATGATCACCACCTTGGGAGCGAGATGCAGCCAGAGCACCACAGACCCTTGGATACAGCCTTAGAATGGAGAAGCGGAGACGCCTGCAGCTGTCCCCAACAAACACAAGCCAAAAACTAAAAATCAAAACACTAATACAACATATATATCCGTGCGGACATGGGATCACGCGATCTCTTGCGCTCCTGCATCACCAAGTTTCATACCTAGTAGAAATAAATCCTATACCGCTAGCATGTAGCACAATTTTTGTCTCTGGATCACCATTTTGCTACAATGAGCTTTTAGTATACGTTTTGAAAGAAAATCAGATGCATGAAAAAACAAAATAATAATCCATACATTATAACCACAAATTCAAATCCGATTAAGAAATTGGTGAGAAAGACAACGGTTATATGAACGTAGGTAATTTTTGTTTCCTCACAAAATTAGAAATGATGTAGTAAAATCTTGAGCAGACCACTTATAATTTATTTTAAAAGAAATATTTATGGTTAATGATAAATTACAGAAGAATTGGAAATAAGATAACTTCAACAAAATATCTACACGCAAAAAAAAATTGAATAGAATAGCAAGCAAAGAACATTAGGAAGGTGACAAAAAGTAGAAAATAAGGAAAATGGACGCCAAAATGAGGAATCAACAGCTTTAAAAGCACGGATTTCTTATGCTTCCATTATTAATCTCACATCAATGACAACATAGCTCAAATACCACGAGTCGCATATGCCACTCACATGCATATTTTATTTCATTTTCTAGACACATTATAGATTAAAAAGCACTAGACAGATCGTCAAACACAACAAACGCGAATGAAAGAACAAACAATCATGCAAAATTGCAAACATATATTTATCATGAGTGACAACGTTTGACCTATATACACCAAAGATATCATTTATTTTAAGGCATGCAAAAAAGTGATTTATTCAAAACTACAAGGTGTGATAGTGAAAGATTAATCTTAAAAGATGGAAATATGACATTTTATTGGCTAAAAAACAATAAATCATTATAATAACATAAAAAAACAAGTAATTTAAAACCAACCTTATGGTGATGCACGCTATTAAGCAAGAAAGTGTAATTACGAGCAAGCTTCATCTTTCGCTCAACTTCACATGGATTTGAAAGTTTATCATTCTTCCTAAACTCTTGGGTAATGAAATCCCTGAAGTGCCCTTTGCTTCCACTTTTTCCAATATGCTTCTCGACAACTTTGAGAAGTTGGCGATAGACATTTGAAGCTTGCATGGTCTTCAAACTCATTAATTTAGTTATCTGGAGAATATGGTAATATGGAAATAGTTATTTGCTAGCAAAGGGAATATGCCTACGTATTTATCTGTATAAGAGTACCAATCTATGGATGCAAACAAGCTTATTTATATAAGCAAAAGCTAAGAAATAGAGGCAAATCAAACAACTAATTTAAGATGTGTATGGTCGATGCACTTAAATATATTTGTTTCTCACTGAAATAACGTTTTCAAGCTGGTGCCAAAATACAAAGACATATGAAATTATGCTTCAAATTATAACAAGATATAAAAAGCATGCATTTTCCATATAGCTAATGCATAAAGCATAAGTTCAGCATAAAAACCTAGAAAAGCTTCAAATCCAAAGAGTTCATAAATCTCATCTTGTGGAATTCTGAGTTTCCTATTTTAGCGCTATTTTCTTTTATTCTCTTTTTGTTATGTCACATTTCTTTCCTTCTTAAATTAGTTTATCTTTGGTAAGGTTGTAATTAAGCGTGCCCTGGTTGTTCCTTATTATATAAGAAGAAGAGTTGTAATTTGATTATTGAGAAATAAGAAATTATGATTTTCTCCACCATAACTCAAGGTATCAAAGACAAGTTACAAACTCTAGCTCTCCTTCCTTAGGCGTAGCCTCTCCTTCTAATGGATCGTCTGTCTACAGGCAAATCTCTCATTCCCTTTCAGGCAATTCCTTCTCTCCTAAACGGTGCTAATACTTGCTCAACGGTTCTCTCTAGTGGAAATCCAAAAAGTCAGCCTACATAAAATCCCAAAAATCGACCTGCATAAAGTCCCAAAAGTCGGCCTGCATACCTCCCCGACTCTTCCTTCAATCAAAAATCTCTCTCGCAGGCCCTCCTCCGGATTCTTCCTGCGAGCCTTCCCTATTAACATCTTTTGCCACCAGGTCTACCCTACAACACGGTTCATTCCTG
>NW_018165280.1:5615855-5710575 GCF_001263595.1 Phalaenopsis equestris
TTCCTGCTATAGGCCCCTCTCCGCCAAATTCTACCAGCAGGCCCTCCGGTGTTCACTTTTTGTTGTCAGACCTTTCTTCTAGAAATACTAGTCACTGCAGAAGCCACTCGTCGGTCCTTTCTTCCTTCAACAGTTGGGACCAACTTCCTAACTGTAACAAGTTGCAACCCAAAATACATATAAGGTTTATGAACAAGTGCGGCATAAAGACGTTGAGTTCCACTCCGGAGGTTAATCATCCTTTGTGTGAACATTGCAATAAACTTGGTCAAACAAAAAACAAGTGTTAGAGACTACATGGAAAACCTGCAGGAATGAAACCTGAGCGAGGAAAGACCAATCAGGCCCACACTGCTACGTCTTCTAAAGCGTTGGCTGACCCGAGCCCTTTCAACAAGGAACAACTAGAGGTTTTGAAGAAACTTTTATTGAGCACAACTGAGTGGTATGCCAACTTGTGAGACACCAAGGTATCATCAAGGAACATGCTAGAGGTGTTGCAGAAACCTCTTTCAAGCAGAACTGAGTGGTCTACTAACATGATCATGAACCAAGATATCATGACCTCCTCCAATCTCGCTTACAACGAAAGATTTCGACTTTTGATAATAGATTCAAGTGTTTCTGATCACATGAATGAAGATATTCATGCTATTACCAACTAACAAAGGTTTACCGACTCTAAAGTTGTCAAACTTGTCGATGGATCTCACTCCATAATTATTGGGAAATGAGTAAAAATCTTCAGGTACATTCAACTCTCTTCTGTATTATACCCCAATTAGATTGCAATTTTCTGTCAATTAGCAAGATTACTCATGATTTGAACTCTATTACTAAATTTCATTTTAACACTTAAGAATTTCAGGTGGTGGATTCAAGAAAGGTGGTTGCCAATATTGAATTACATTAAAGTCTATATCTGCTCAAGGAAAACTATTATCTTAGCACAAAAGTGTTTTCTTCACTATCCTCTTCCCATATTCCTGAATCTATTACGTTTGATTATTTTGAAAGTCAAGTTCTATTATGGCATCGTCGCTTGGGTCATCCCAATTTTCATTATGTTCCAAAATCATACAATTATCTTTATTATTAAAAAATCAGACTTTTACCAGTGCGGATCTTGTCAATTGATTAAACATATTTATCATATCTGTCATTTGCCCCGGTACCCGATACAAACCCTCGTATCATTCCTCTATCATCCACAATGACATTTAGGGATCATCAATACTAAAAAACATCAATAGAGTCAAATGGTTTCTCTTTTTATTGATGATCACACTAAAACGAGTTGGATATTCCTCATAAAGAAAAAATTTGAAACAACACAAACCTTTCAATCCTTCCATAACATGATTTTCATTCAATTTCAATGCAATTTCTGATCCTTAAAACTAATAGTGTAAAAAATATATCAATTCTATCATTGGACCCTACCTTACAAAAAACAGTATAATCCATGTGAGTTCTTGTTCTGAAACTCCACAACAAAATAGAATAGTTGAGAAAAGAATAGAAATCTTCTCGAGGTATCTAAGTCTATAATACTTTCTCACAATGTCCCAAAAACTTTTTAAGGAGATGTCATGCTCAAAACCACCTGCTTCATTAATAGAATGCAAAACATGTCCCTCATGCCTGAGCCTTCTCATCCATTCTTCCTCTAAAAATATTTGGTTGTCTCTTTTGTTCACATTCACCAACCAAACCACACAAAGCTTAACCCAAAATCCATCAAATGTATCTTCCTTAGGTATGTTTCCAGCAAAATGGGGTATCAATAATATTCTCCCATTAGAAAAAATATTATAACTTTATGGATGTCATTTTCTTTGAAAGCCAACCCTATTACCCCAAATCCGATATTCAAGGGAAAGGTTCGAATGAATATTAAACTTCGGATACTAATTTGGATAGTCAAATTGACCGAGAGTCATCACAACTTATTCTACTTCCCTACATTACTTGAGATACTCAAACTAAACTAGAGTCATCACAACATATTCTCCTTTCTTCTAACAATCATTTCTCCCGAGTTTCAACATTTGAGAACATCCAACCTAATATTGACAACAAGAAACTTCATGTGTATGCTAGGAGAAAGAAAACCGCTAAGCAGAATAAAGATAAAATGTAACAACAAAACTGTTCACAATTAAACTTGAATTCACACATCTCTGAAATTCCAAGGGAGGTGAAATCCAATGAAGATGATAAGAAATGTTGCACAAATTATCCTATCCAGAATTATGTTGCCTATGAAAAGTTATCATCAACTCATAATTTTTTTGTATCTAATCATGATAATGTGCAGATACTCAAAACTATTCATGAAACACTTCAAAGACCATAATGGAAAAAGATAGTTGAAGAGGAGATCCAAACAATTGATGTAAATGGCACATAGATCATTACAAAGCATCCTCTAGATAAAAGATATGTTAGATACAAATGAGTCTTCAATGTTGAGTATAAAGTAGGTGGGAGCATTGAGAGATTCAATGTTAGGTTGCTGGCAAAAGTTTTCACTGAGTTTTATAGGATAAACTATCAAGAGACATTTGCTCTAGTGGTCAATTTAAATGCTATAAAAGTTATTTTCATAGCAGTGAATAAAGAATGGGAACTACATCAACTTGATATCAAGAATGTGTTTTTTAATGGAGACTTTGAGAAAGAAGTGTATATGAAAATCCCAACAATACTGGAAAATAACTCAAATAAATATATGGTTTGTAAACTAAGAAGTCATTTTATGGACTCAAATGATCTTCAAGGGTTTGGTTTGACAAGTTTGCCAAGACTATAAAATCTAATAAACATATCAAATGTCAAGCGAATCATACGATGTTCATAAAGCATACGTAGGGATATAAGAAAGTTATATTCATTCTCTACGCAGATGATATGATCCTGATAGGTGATGATGAAAAGGAGATTAAAAAGATCAAGGAGATTCTTACCATTGAATTTGAAATTAAGGATCTAGGAGCGATGAGAACTTTTCTAGCATGGAAGTGGTCAGATCCAAGATAGGTAATGTGATATTCCAAAAAAAATATATCCTAGACCTACTAAAGGAGATAGGAATGTTGGGATGCAAACCTGTTGAGACTCCTATAAACAACAAAAAGTTACATTCAGGAGGAGAAAATACAACAATGGAATAAAATAAATACTAAAGATTGGTGGGTAAAATTATCTACCTGTCACAAACAATACCCGATATACTTATTTTATCAATAATGTGAGTCGAAATATGAATAGTATGAATGAAGAATATTAGGAGATGATTTACAGAATATTAAGATTTATTGAGAAAACGCATGGCAGAGATTTACTATTTAAAAAATAAGACAATTGAAAAGTAAAAGTTTACATTGATGCTAGTTGGACGGGAAAACTCATTGACAGAATGTCCACTTATGGGTATTGTTCTTATGGGAAATCTTATCACATGGAGAAGCAAGAAACAAGCAATGGTCACTAAAAGTAATGTAGAATCTGAGTATCAGACACTTGCTATAAGAATTTGTGAGTGAGTCAATCCCATAAAAATGTTATGTGATAGGCAAGTCGTCATCAGTATTGCAACGAATCATTTGTTTTATGACAGAACCAAGAACATTGAGATTGATATACATTTCATCTCTAAAAGGTCAATGGAGACATTGTTTACTTAATCTAAATTCTAACACATCTTTAAGTAGTTGATGGTTTAACTAAATCTCTACCTCCAATCAGCTTCATTGATTTGAATACTCATTGTGTCTTCACAACATCTATGTCCTAGCTTGAGGGGGAGTGTGGAATTTTGATTATCTTATTTTAGTGTTATTCTCTTTTTGTTATTTTATCTGTAGTAAGTAGTTGTTGTTGTTAAGTTTGTCCTCGTCGTTCATAATTATATAAGAAGAAGAGTTGCAATTTGATTATTGAGAAATATGATAATACGATTTTCTCCACCTTTCTGCACATCTCATCCCTACAAAATGGTTGTGAGATAAGCAATAGGCTGAAAATCATGCCAAGATTGCACTTGACATCATTAATTTGTGATGACATCCTTAAAATTTTCTTTTCTAGAGAGTGCAGATAATCTAAGTAAAACTTATAACCAGAAGGACCGGTAATATGACAAAAAAAACATGAAACAAAAAGGTGCAAATAATCCAGATAAAATTTATAACCAAAAAGACCAGTAATATGACAAAAAATGAGAAAGAAAGAAAGGTAAAGAACACCATTAATTTCACATTCATAACATAAATTTAAAAATGTAAGTAAATTGCTCTTAAATAGGCGATTTGTGTAGGAAAATTTTCATTATGTTATTTTGTCGACTTAGACCACAAAAAGCTTCTTAATTTGATGCCATACCTTTAAATGGGTGGGTGAGTCTCCCAAGATCGCCATCCTCACCTTACTCCCCACCTTATCATCATACTAAACAACTAAAAAAATGAAAATGTGAATATAATAACTAATGGACTCAGTAAGATATAACTTAAGAATATAAACATCACAAAGTGATGGTTTAAAATCAAAACAGGGTTGATGTCCCATAACCAATCAACTTAACCCAAAATGTCCGTGAATCAGGAAAACTCGTTAAAGCATTTAATGCTATCAAGTCTTCATGCTGCACAATTCATCATCTATAGAAGAGTTGATATTTCACAAATGAGAAATATATTGTCAGCCCGAAAGATTGTTAAGCTTCAAAAAAACAATCAAGTCAACACCTGTAATTAAGACATTGACTTAGTAGAAAAATTCTCAAAATTTAACAAAATTGTTCAATGAGATCTTGATGAGTGCGGGTCCTACTTAGAAAAATAAAGCAGGAGTTGCAACTCCCTTTCAAGTGAATAAATGAATTTCATTCATTCCAAAACGTGGATAATGTACAGGTGCAATTGATAAGTAAGTTATAATGAGTCTTAGTAGATTATAGATAAAAAGTTGGGGGCTCTTTGGTAGCTGGTTTAAGCAGAATTTAGGCTAAATCCTGCCAAACAGCAAAATGCATCTCCATAAATCCTGAGATTTGGTAAATCCTAAAATGATGCCGGTTCGACTTATATCCGAGATTTAGTAAATCCCCTGAATGGGCGGATTTAGTAAATCCGGGACAAGCGAAGAGGAAGAATGGCGCGAACAGGTTTACCTTCCTCAACGGTCTCTGGAACGAGCGGTGCGGAAGGTGGGAAAGATGGGAGTTTCGGCTGTCTATGTAAGCTGCGATCCACTCGTTGCCTTCCAGGTAGCTCTAATGGCAACTGTCTCGTGAAGGATCGTGGGAGGGGGAGGAGGAGGGGATAAGCGAGGGTTTGTGCGGAGATGGGAAGTTTTGGCGAAACCGGAAAATCTAAAGGCGTGCTTTTCGGGTAAAGGAAGAAATATTACATCAGTACTACTACTCCTAAGTGCGTACCTAATCAAAACACGTTACGAGCAGAGCAAAAAGAAATGGCGCAATAATACGGAAAATATTCTCTCATGTGTTATTCATGTGTTATTTCGTGTTATTCATATGTTATTGATGTGTTATTGTGTTATTATAACACCAAAAATATTCTCAGGATACAATAACATATGAATAACACACAATAACACTTGAATAATACGGGAAATATTCCCGACAGAGAAAAAAACGGCGCAGTAACACGGAGGAATATTTTCTCCCGTGTTATTCTGGTATTATTGTGTGTTATTCATGTGTTATTCATGTGTTATTATGTTATTATAACACGTTATTATATAACATACAATAACACATGAATAACACAGGAGGGAATATCCCCCGTGTTACTGCGCCATTTTTTTTTTCTGCGTCGCGCGGGATATCGTGGCGTGATTTCATTGGTACGCACGTTACTCTACGTGTGTAGCATTGATGTAATATTTTTTCATGAAAAAGAGGGGGGAAGTGGTAAATAAATAAATAATTAATTTAATTTATTAATAATTGATAATCAATTTATATAATATTAAATTGATTATAACTAGATAGATTTAAATGTAATTATTTAATAGTTATGTAATAAATTATTATTTTTTATTTTAAATTATTTAGTAAAATTTTAAGTAATTCTCAATTTATATATATAATAATTATTAAATAATATAATTATTATTCATTAAAGTAAATGTTCTTTTTTACTTTGAGATACTCATTTGTATTTTTTTTATTTAATATTTTATTTTTGATGTTTACTCTATAAATCTCGGTAAATCCTTCTAAAATTGTCAAATAATTTATAAGGATTCATCATGATTTATTCACTAGCATCCCAAATAATTTTTGGGATTTAGCCGCTTCAGGATTTGATAAATCCGGATTTACAAGACTTATTAAATCATATTTTAAACTATATCCTATTTAAAATAAGTCCTAGATTTAGCCAAACAACTCCTTAGTGTTTGATGTGTTCTTAAGGGTGTTTTCTCTACTGTAAATACTACTTTTGAAAATTATTAGAGCATCAAATCAAATGATATTGTTCTATTTTTTATGGTTCTTAATCTCAATTCCCCATTTTCTGGAGCTAACAGGGCTCTAAATAGTCTTGGGGTCATACCATAATTTCACAAGATTAATATAAGTTTTATGTGATGTAAAGATTAGTGTGGTATACAAGTATAAATAAAAATGTATATGTTAGATGCATATCCATAAGAATTCAATGGGCTTCAAGGGGTGTTTGGTAGAAGGATTTAAGGCTTCATTTATGTTTATTTAACTTAAATTGAGCCAAACATGAAATATATATGGGATGTAAATTCAAGACCTTTAATTTTAATCTTTTAGACGCCTTAATGTTAATCTCGGATTGAGTAAATCCAATAAAGAGATGGATTTAAGAAATTTAAAGAGGTGCCTCGTATATTTGCTTCTCAAATTCGCCAAACACATTAGAAGGAAATGACCGGATTTAATGATAATCGGACCGAACATATTTATGAATTTAATACATTTGGATTTGATAAATCCTTATTTATCGGATTTACTAAATCCTATTAAACTTAAATCAAAGTTGCAGCCAAACTTACTCTCAAAAAGCTAGTTGTTGTTTTTAAAGTTGTGGCACAAACTAGTGGGTGTGATTTGATGGAAATATAAGGTTGTTTTTTTATGGTACATACCACACTCATTTACATATCTAACATCTAAATTTTAGGGTTTTTCTAGGGCATATTTTTAGTATAAGTTATTTTAGAAAGCTAATGATTGTGAATTAGTTATATGTTTGGATGTCTGCAGTGTTGTACATGTTTCTGATAAAATATGATGGTTATGCCCTATTGTAAGTCAGCAGTTTAAGTTTTAATTCAAACATAATAACAAAAATAAATTTAAGTAGTTCAAAAAAAAAGTCAGAAATATCTTATTCTACCGGATCAAATGTAATACATCATTTAACACAAAATAAGACGTACTAAAAATTACAATAATAGTAATTAATGTCATAAAATTTAGAAAAACTCGTTGATTTTCTTCTTCTCGTGATAGGTTCAACAGAACGCTTGCATTTTGTATGACTGGATGTAGTGTTCGCTATTCTAGTATGGTATGAACATCTCTCAGAATAAACATCATTTGAATTATCACTCTACTAAGATATTTCTCGGGTATCTATGTTAATTGTGCTTCTTAACACGAAGCCCATGCAATGTCACAGGCGGCAACGATTCTATCAAACATAATGTCAAGATTTTCCTCAAGTTTGGGATTAATGCTACAAAGTTTGAATTTTTGGCATTAAGCACAACCTACATTTCACAAAGTTAAAGTACTAATCATATTGCCAAGCACATTCTAAATGAGTAATAGGACATGGGAATTTAAAAAAGTAAATTCACCTCTAATTTTTCCTTCCACTATTCATCAGATGCATCTAGAGTCTTTTTAAGGTGGTTCAACTCAATCAATTTGGTCCATGTTTTGATCATTTTTAAGTTGAACTCATTTATTCTTTAACTCACTCATATCATATAATTTTCCAATTTTGTTCATGAAACTTTTGAATGATATTTTGTCAGCCTTTCTTACTGAACTAAGTTGTAAGACGATCAGTTAGTTCATCCTTATTCAAACAAAAAATACAAAAAACCATCACAACTTCTTTATTCTGTGTAGCGGATAAATAGTCTTCTCTTGGTTTTCTCATCACAACACTAGTGAACAAATGTGAAATATAAATAGGAAAATTTGAAGTTGAAAATCTTTATAAGTTAAGCTGATCTACCATTCGTAAAAATGAAAATAATGAAACTTTAAATGTAGGAAATATAATTAAGGCTTAATGTCAAAACAAATATATGATGAATCTTTTATCAAACCATCGGAACAAAGCAGCTGACCTACGAAAAAGGGGATCTTGGTTGCCTTGAAATATTTAACAATAAACTTGCATATATCAAAAATCATAGCAACACAATAGGCCATCCAAAAGATCTCAAAAGTCACATGACTCATCCTAACCACCCCCTCAAATAGTAAAAAATTAATTCCAACTCCAATTTCAAATCTAATTATGAAGAGTTCATAAGCATTTGAGGGAGATTACAACATATCTCATTATCTTTTATACCAAACACTAGCACGAAAAAAGTATGCACATTAGTTCAACTTCCATAATCTCTCATATCATACAAACAAAAGAAGCCATTCACTTTACATGTATCATACAACAAAGCCACTACAATTTGGTCTTATTTTTGTTTTTTTTTTTTAATTTTTTGATAGCCTCATATGTATTGTAGAGGAAGTATTATCAAACCAGTCAAATTCATTAAATTTTTGTCAAAACAACTAGTCTTCGCATACGAGGGAAAAAACCCAACGCATCAAATAACATTTTCGGAATATCTAATAATTCATCAAGCGAACAAATTCAATCAATCAACCAATTGACAAGCCATCCTAATCTGATGTTGATCAATCCATGTTTTATTTGCTAATTTTATTCTCATATACAAGCAACTACCAATTGACAAGTCATTCTAATCGACAATCAGAAGAAAACATGTGTACAATAGGCCATCATCACAATCCTAAACAATACAAAGCACTCAGCAAACTGAAAGAACAACAAACCCAAATAATTAACAACAAACTTAATGCATAACTGAAATGCACAACCCAAACAACCCTCACCATAACTTCAACAGACAGTCAACATAAACCAAAATAACAAAAGTTTGACATTCAACCAAAAGAACAACAACCCCGAACAACAAATCAAGAAAGATTATAAACAACAACAAAACCAAATAAAGTGAAATCAAAATTATACAAATTTCTCATTCTAAAACTAAAGCACAACAAATCTGAACACCAATTGTCATCGCAAAACTAAAGAACTACAAACTCAAAGGCCAAATTCTTAGCATAAACTAAATCAACCATTAAAATCCCTATCTTTGGAATCACATACCATAAGAGGAGGAGAGGGAAGGGCTCAGACTTGTCTTCAAAATATTAACGAAAATGAGAAGGAGAACAATAAGGAAAATAGAAGTCAACCGAATGGACAAGAGGAATCGAAGAAGTGAGAGGGAGAAAGGAGAAACCGTGGAAGGATAATGTCAGGACAATAAGTCAAAAATGTGAGGATAAATACAAACCGTAGACAAAAGATGCAGTGCAAAAATACTCATATTTATTGTGGAGTTTATTGACTCTATAAGTCCAATCACACTCTAAATGTATTTTAAGGATAAAAAATAAATGTTGGATGATAATAATGAGTTTCTCCTAAGTGTTTCAAAAAATATTTCAAATCTAGGAAGCTCAGTAAAGCTTGTGCAATCAAGATTGTATAAATTAACCAATATGGAGAAGTGCTTATAGTATGAGTTGGATATGCAAATAAGAAGACAAATAAGAGCTCAATATCTTTAACACACTCATATTACATGCATCGAAATCACTCATTTATTGCATATCTCAATAACCTAATTTTTAAAATTACTCTTAAATAAGTAGTTTATCTACAAATTAATTAAAATGATAAAAAGATTATATCTTCACACCACGATCATATTTTTATCTCATTTTTAGGGATGTAAGACATTAGAATTATTTATAAAATGATGGCTTGAATAATCTTTCAATATGATGCTTAATTTTAAAAATAACATTGGGTAATATTTTCCCTCTCATAAACAATCTGAAAAATAATTATTTCACATATTTTAACACAATTAATGTTTTTCACTAAGTAAATTATAGAAAATAATTTACAATTAATTAAGAATAAGTAGAAAATTAATTCCTACAAAATTTTGGTTAGTTTCACTCATGTGTTTACTAGTCACACTTGTGCTCTAATTAAACTAATTATTTGATCAATTGTGGGATACTTACATGGTTTCATATATTTTCCTATAACTAATTTTTCTTACTTTGTTTTGACCGATTTTTTGCATAATATGTTAGTCTAAATACTTATATAAATGTATTAAATCTTTGAAATTTCATTAAGTTTTTTTACATATTTTATTTTTATTATTTTCTTGAATCAAATCATGTAAAATCCGTCAAATTCTGAATCTATATAAAGGTCGAATTTCACTATATTTTGGCTGACTAAATCATGCCTTAAGTGCACAAATTCTTTGCTTATTGATTAGAAACTTTCCTAGCTTCATTTTCCTTCATTCCCATAGCTTAATCCCTTGAAATCAAGCATATGAGAGTCCAAATTTGGCTTGGCCAAACACCCAAATATATGTGCTTAGCCAAAAATCCATATTTAATTTTCTTTAGTTGTTTTTTACTGTGTTTCTCTCCTTTGAAGCCACCTTTAGATGAATTTCAATCCTCATTAAAGCTCTAAAATGATTTCAAATATTCTACCAAATAAGCTTGGCCAAAATTTACTTTATCTTGAATCAATTCAATTTTTTTTCCTTACTTTGCTCCCTCTTAGCCTTCTTGTGTTGGCCATTTTTTTCTAAATGAAGGGGATTGTTTTGATTTTCTTTGGTTCAGCTCTCTTTTCATCTATCTTTGGCCAAAAACCTAAGTCTTGTTCAAGTAATACTTCTTCGGTTAGAGAAAGATATCTTGAAAAAAATTATTCAAATCATCGATTCCTTATTCTCACGTCAATGTTTTATATAAGATCAATATTTTTTTATTACATGAGATTACATGCATGAAATAATTTGATATGTTTTGAAAGTTAAGTTTTCAATTATTTCTTCATTCTTACATTGGTGGTTGAAGAGCTCGCAACAAAATATAATAAATGATTTAAAAATTTATTTGTTGCTTGTAAATGTGTCTAGATAGCTTGCTAAGTGAGTTTCAAATCCTAATTGAGAATATTGCATGATTATTTAATCAACTTTAAAAGTGAAAGTTGTTGAAATCTTCTATGTTGGAAAGATTACATTCATTGAAATCTTTTGTGTGTTTGTTCTGGGGTCAAAAGCAACTCCTAAAGGGACATATCCCTTTGGTTAATTACATCTTAGGGGATACCTAAGAATACTCTTGATTAAATAAATCCTGCTTACACTTGTAGAATGACTAGTAAAGAGTGTCATAAAGAACAGTTATCTCACAGGAGTAACATAATGTCTTCAAAGCTCGTGGCAATCCATACAGTCAAAGAGCGAGCCTCTCACAATCCCTTATGGATGACAACTTATTAGTATCAAGCAATGATTATTACGACTCTGACGATGCATTTAAAGAAGAGATCATGAATACATTCTTTAGTCACTCTTTAGACAATGTTGATTAATATGAGTAAGTCAAATGTGCATTTCGTTGAATTTTGTATTTCAGTTTTTTGTTTTTGGTTTTAGTAGTTGTACTTTGCACTTTACAATTTCATCTACTTGTCCACTACATACTTATGTGCTTTATGTTTTTTACGTATTGTTTTGTTTTTATTTTATTACATAGTATGTATTATGTGCACTAATTAATAAAATTTATTATTCTTGTTGCAGATGTCAAATGAAGACAGGGATGGTCTCCCTCCCCACTCAAGGAGGTGGGCTGGACCAAAGCGCAATCTGACAAAAAAGAACGTCAGGAGAGGCAGCCCAAATTCGACACCCACTCACAGACCCACCCCCGCCCTTACATCGAAACTACCCCCACCTGCGCCCTCGCCCCCACCACCCCCCTTGCCCCCACCCTCACCCCCACTAACACCCTCACCCCCACGCTTACCCTCACTATTACACCCACCCCTACCCCCAACCCGAGCTCTGCCCCCACCCCTACCCTCACCCCTCCCTCCAACCCGACTGCAACAAGGTTGAGTGCATCAGAGACCCACACTGCCTCTACCAGGCCGCATTGAGCATGTCAGCAAAACATATGTTTTTTTAAGACATTATCAGTAATCTTTTTTTTTTTTTAAATTGAATATAAAACTAAAAAATTGTAGTTTTAAGGCTCTACCCCCGATCCAAACTAATTGTCATTCAGAATATCATTTGAAGTAGGTACAACTCAGCATACTTGCCATGGAAGGAGATCCCAATGGCCATTCAAGGCTTTTGGTTTCAAGAGTTTGTGGTAAGTATTGTTCACAAATAATTTAAGTTATTTTTATTTATTTATAAATCGAACATAATCCCTATAATATTTGCATAAACAATTGTCCTGAGCCCTGAGCACGAGGCGTACATTCGACACAACTTCGAGCGCAAAGGCAGCAATCGCCTCCGGGGCATATTTGGCGATATCTTAAAATCGCAACAGCGTTCTCTGTGGCTAAGAGATAATGTTTTTGTCATGTTGTTGGGCATGGGATTCTCCAGACTACCATAAGATAAAGAAGAAATCAAAGCAGAACATGCGGTCAGACAATTGAGGCATGGGGCCCTCCAAGCACACTGGTGGGGCACTCCCATATATGGAATATGAGCAGAGGCTGGTAAGATTTCATTTATTCTATAAGGTTTTCTATAGTCTAAACATGTATTTTAACAATTTCATTTTATGGTCAGGCTGTGGAGATTGGACCAGAGCCCTCTGCCACTAATGTACATGAGCACACCCGCAGGAGGCAGTCCGCTAGTCCTGGATCGATGAAAAATCTCGTGCGACTGGGTAATTGGCAAGCTAAACTAGTTTGATGTTAATACATGTTAACACTAACTAAATCTAACTACTTTTGTTTGCAGAAAAGATTCCAGCAACTGAAGAAAAGTCAATCCCAGGCGTCGAGAAGTATTACGATCCATGAGTGTGATCATTTTAAGTACGACCTTTGAAGGGAGGCTATTGGAGGGAAGAAGAAGGGTTGAGTCTATGGGCTCGGGTCGCACAGGCTTGCCTACGACACTTACCGCTCTACCAGTGCATCTGCAATTTCTACCTCTACTGCACAGGATGAGGAGATCTCCAGGCGTGTTGCGACATTCTTGGTCGAGATGGAGACCCATTTCTCTTAGATGAGATCGAAGCTTGAGGCCAAGCTTAAGGCTGAGTTAGATTCCTTTAGGCAGTGAATGAGAAGCTTTTTTTTATGTTTATGTACATTTGGACATATATTTTTTCTGTGAACAATGATGCACATAATTTAGAATAAATCCATTTTATTTATTTCATTACTTGATTGGTAAATTAATGTTTGACATCTATGTTATTTCGTTAAATGCTTGGAATTGTATATTAAATGTTGTGATAGCAGATGTGGTAATATAAATACGAAAGAAATAATTTTTTTCCTTACGCTACAAGTTTCTGACCGCATATCGTCGGTTTTGCAACGGTTCTAAACTTATATGTAGGCAAAATTGACGGCTAGCCGATTGACACTTTTATTGACGCTTAACCTACATATAACCGACGGCACAATGTGCATCACACAACGGGCATGACACTTTTTCGACAGTTAACCCATCAGTTATAAAAAAAATGACGTATAAATGACGTTTAATGGACAGTTTTTACCTGCATCAAAAAACCAATGAGTGTGACACTTTTCAGACAATTTACATGTCGGTTACAAAAAATGATGCATAAATGATGTACAACCGACGATTTTACTTGCTTCAAAAAATAGATGGGTGCGACACTTTTATGATGTGTATGTTCTCGCAATTATCGACGGAAAAGTCATCGGTTAAACCAATCGACGATTACCAACAACTTAAATTTTATTGAAAAAAAAACTATGACATTAAATTGTCGGATAATCATCGATAAATTTATAATACCGTCAGAATATCACTTGATTTTGAAATTGCCAACAAATATTTTACATGAGCTTAAAACCATCAATAAGCCATCGGTAACATTAAAAATGATGATTTTTCTTATCATAACCAACAGAATGTTACAGTCGGAAAAAGCCTAAGATTGGCACTTTCTCTTAAGACATTCAAAATCACCTCAGTTATATCGCGGCCAATAAATCTAGCCCAACTGAGTTCTTTATATCTATTCACGGGAGATCGCTTTAGTTGTTCAGAAAGGTATGGGGTTGCTTGAAGGTCCTTCATTGCCACCTATTTTAAATGCCACAAAGTTTGAGGACACAGCTGAAACACAAATCACAAGGGAAATAGTTGTAGCTTAGAGGCCATCTGATACCACTTTTATATTTTTCATTTATTTTTATTTTTTTATTTTTATTTGCCTTTGTTCCTATTTTATTTTGAAATAAAAAATATTTGTTAGTGATGATTGTTTAAGAAAAAAAACACTCAAAAAATATAAATATTATTTGTAGTGTTTTTCACACATACAATAAGAACACTTAAAAAATGTGCCAAGCAAGCATGTTCTTAAAAATAAAACTAAAAACAAAAATAAAATCAAGAAATAAAAAAGATCCCAAATGGAGTTTTGCAAAAGATTGTTGTGATGCAGATGTTCAAGGAGGCAAATGCAGGGCAGATTTTTTGCCCTGATTTTTTTGGATAACTGAAGCGTAGGTCTCATAGAGATGACTGCAACAAATTTTGGGAGACAGCTCTAGTGTAGGGTTGCAGCATAGATCATGTAGAAGGATCTGGCAGCATAAATCTTGATGTAAAATAAGTCTTTTTTTATTGTTGCGCATGAACCTTTGGGAATGAGGACAATTTGTAGGCTTGCTCAGAAGTTTTAGGTGGACATCGAAACTCACTGCCATGAGAAAATATTGCGTCCGTACAACGGACGTGATACAGTGGGAAGGTGCGGAGCTCGGACCTCCGCTGTATCATGTCCATTGCCCGGACGTAATATTTTCTCGCTTGACCAAGTGCTCCATTTCCTTCTTCATGCGGCAGTACATCTGCACTAGTTCAAGCTGGTATGCTCATTATTAGCTAATTTAGGGAATTCTAGGCATCAATTCTAAAAGTTTTTGGTGCAGAAGAACTCAACAGCACAACACAAATCTTCTTGGAGAATATTTATCTCATATTAAGCATTTTTTACGCTGATTTGACTAAATTTTGTGTTTGATGTAGCTCATTTAAGATACACCAAGATGTGTACTTTGTGGTGGGATTCATTCAGAATCAAATATCAAATTTACAAACACAATAGATCCCATTATTTTTGAAGTCTTGTTTCCTGTTCCATAACAAGGAGATCATGAGGCGCTTGAAGATGTTAGTTGCACCAAGTCTTTAGAAGATTATATTTGAATTAGGAGGTTAAATCTTATTCTTGTGCAGTTTTGCTCCCCTTGTTACTTCTTTCATGTTTTGTAGCTTTTTATGTAAATGAAATTATATTCAAAACTGCTGAGAAAATTTTAAAGAAGTATTTTTTACCTCTAAAAATTATGGCTTTTTCACATAAAACGACACCCTTAAGGCTGAAGGCTTGGTACAATTAACATAACCCTGTATATGTAAATCTTATAAATTGTTATAAATGGAAGTCTTGCTAGATGAACTTTTAGAAGTTATTTGCATTTTGTAAGAGTAATCTTGATATACTTGAACCATATGCTAAGTTTCTGTTTTTTTTTTTTTTTCATCCTTCATTATTTGAGCTTCAAAGGTTGTTCAAAAATTAGTTGCCACTACCTTCGGTAGACATAGACCTCCTCAGGGTCCCCTAAATATCTACAAGGATAGTTTTTGTCAATTAAATGCCATACAGCTTGAGTGACTGATTCTTTTATAAAAAGAAAATTTATTCTAGAAACTGATGCAAGTGAAATAACTTGAATTAGTTTTGAATTGAGTTTTAGATAGATTCTTTTAGCAAGCATGTGTGGATCTTGGATTATTAAGGTCTTGAATTTATGTCCATTTGTCAATAGTGAGATGCAGAAGTCTTTAGGGGGGGGGACACTTTCTTGGTCTTTTGTGTGATAGAAAGGTACCGCTTAGACTTAAAGGAAAACTATATATAGGATGGTGACGAGACCTGCAATGCTCTATGGCACTGCATGTTGGCATTTAAAAGAGAAGCATAAAGCTAAGTGTAGCCAAGATGAGAATACTTAGGTGGATGAGTGGCGTTACACTTAGAGACAAAATACGAAATCAATATATCCAGGATAGGGTTGGTGTGGCTCCAGTGGCGGACAAAATTAGAGTGAGTCTTCTTAGATGGTTTCGTCACATTAAACACATGTCATCTAATGATCCGGTTAGGAAAATAGATGTTGTACATTCGACTTATGTTAAGAAAGGCAGAGGTAGACATAGAAAGACTTGGGGATGTTGCACAAAAAAATGACCTTAATTTGTTAAAACTAAATGAAAATATGACAGTCAAAAGGACACAATGGAGAAAAAAGATTCATGTAATCCACCCCACTAAGTGAGAAAAAGGCTTGTTGTTGTTGTTGAATACTTTATGGGGATGCATTCTAATGGATAATATCCATTCTGATGTGTATTCCATACATGACAATAGGGCAGAGTAAATGATTCATTGTAGATAGTTCGGGCTAGCACACCTCCCTCATCATTTGCATGCCGATGGGCAAGGGCTTATTTGCATCATGTGTGGGCAATTGATCATAGGCCCCTAATGCACACTATTTTTGTTTTTATGAGTTAGGATTTAAATTTAATAATAAGATTATGTATAATTTAGTTAGCAGCTTTACTCTATTTTGATTTGCATCTTATTAAGGCATGAAATTGAATCATGGCTTCGATACTCACATCCTTTAATGCATGTGAGGCTCTCAACCTTACTATCACCTTTGATGCACATGCCTGCGATATCTCTTAGATTCAACACATGAAAGCTCATGGCCTTGCCTTTGACGCGCAAGCACAAGAGGGATCTCATTTTTGACACACAAACAACACTTATCACATTCAATGGATGAAGGCTTCCAATGCCTTAATGAATGAGTAGGGCTCTCAACTTTGACATTCTCCATTTTCATCGCTCTACCTTGTAAACCTGTGAGGGACCTTTATAGTATGATACAATATTCTCCATTGATAATTATAGTGTCTTCTAGTTATGATGAGAAAAACCATCTAATGATATCTATACTCAAAATATTCTCCCGAGGCATCACAACAGGCGTCACAACATTTTTTGTGATGCTCTCTTCATAGATGACACCATCCTTCATCAGAGATTTAAGTTGTTATGATCTACATAAATGATATCATCCTTCATCAGAGATTAAGTGGGAAAAATTCAGTTGGTTGTGAATGTCTGGAAAATATATGTTACGCTCCTTAGACAAGATGTTAACTACTTGATGCAGTGTTAAAAGCTTCCTCGCTAGTGGATAAAGTTAGCAAGTAGACTAAGGATTAATCTTGAATATCGTTGTTTTTCCAATTTTACACATAAACAGTTAAATAAAGAGAGAGTGATGATAAATGATATTTTATGGAATACTTGAAGAAAAATAAACCATCGGGACTTGACTAATTGACCAACTTATATGAACATGAATGAGTTACAAAGTTCCACCATTGCCCATCTAATGAAGAACATTTTAGCAAAGTGGAAGCAGATGAGTGGTTTGGGTTGATGTCTCAACATCAACTGTTTTCTCCTATGCCTCGATTATAACCGTTCTGACAAAAGATAACGGTCACCATGCCCGGAGGTTGTTAAAATGCTCAGGCATCGAAGGAGTCAACTATGACAGAACATTGTAATATGTCCTGGAGACAACATCTGTCGAACAAGCTTGCTAAGGGACATTATCTTGCTAATGATGGTTGCTTGTGCAACTTATCGAATAATCTTAGTCCTTAAAACTAAAAAAAAAAAAAAAAACCTCTAGTGAACAGAATGAGGGTTACTTATAAATTTTATTAATGAATTCTACTTCTCATCAAGATTATTCATCATAGTTGTTAATAATAGATAATGTGGATCACGTCCTCTCATTATCATATGATGCCATCCCTTGGATGACCCAACTACTCTGCTTGATACCAAGTTGATTAGGAGGCCAATGATAGCGGTCCGACAACAACCATCATCGGTCCAACAACAACCGCCACTAGCAATGCCTTTGATATGTGACATAAATATATCACGTCATAGATTTTGATACCCCAAGCACAATGATGGTGAAGTTTAGAAGTTACAGCAATTGAATTGATGGGCGTATTTAAGAGAGGCTCTTTATCCATAAATTGGGTCTCTTGAGAACAACTAAAATATCTTATTATTTTGATATGGATCAATGTCTATTCAAACAATTTGTAAGATGTTGGCCTATAATGACTCCAACTAGACCAAATATTTAAAGGTAAGTGACCAGAACGAGCATGCATATTGGATTAATCAAAGGTCATTAATATATTCCTGTTGGCAAAAGGAACCATGGCGCCTTTTGGTATGGCTCAGTGATTTTCAATCCAAGTGATGATCAAACCCCCATCACTCCAGCCCATAGGAGTCCACTTAAAATTGGCTAATCTTGGGTCTTGTAAGTGTTTCAGACATTCCTGGTGTCTACAATTTCAACCAAATGATTCTCATGTCGTTGTGATATTTGCTTATCTCTAACTTGATCATGTCTCAACAAAATTGGATAATATTCTAGTTCTTTTGAGATGAGAAAGGATATCTATTTTCCATTGCCAACAATACATTAGTTTTCTCTCTGCTGAGAATGAAAAGGAATTTAGTGGAAGAAATTTATTGCTATTTGACAATATAATATCAATTATTAAGCAGCAATCATAAACAACTAAAATTTGATTCAAATTAAATTCATATCAAGAAGAGAGTGCTTCCATTGTAAATCAATGAAATAATACAGGTATTCATTTTAAAATAAAAAACAGAATGAAAAGAAATAATAATTCACGTTGGCGTCAAAAAGCTCTAAAAAATAATATGAAACCTCTGAGCATGAAATGAATTATATACTTAAAAAAAGAGGGCCCTTGAACCTAAACTAACTTCAAATGCCCACAAATGGTGGATTGTCGAAAAATTCAGTTGGGGTATGGTTTTCAACTATGGTAATTCCTACCGATATCAAAAAAGAAAAAAAAAAAGATACGCAAATACAATAACAATAAATAGTTCCTCCGCACATATATAAGAACATCCATACCTCAAATTCCTTTAAATTGTCAATTCTCATGTGAAACATATGAACAAGAAGTTTATATTGTCAAAATCACATGTGAAACATATAAACAAGAAGTTTATAACGAACAAGGAACGTTTAGAAAATAATTACCAACATAATAATGGTATCTTCACAAACATAAAAAAATGCTTCATCAAAAGGATTTACGTGTAGAATTCATTATCACAGTTAAACGAACTAAAAACCATTTATTATCAGCTAAGGTTTCTACAAGCAAGATGCATTTGAAAGCATGATGATTTAGTTGTCTACGTTAATCACAGGATATGGCATGCACTCGCAAATCAATTTCTCAAAAATCAACACAAGAAGAAACAAAACAGTCTCTAGGAATTGGATACAAACCAATGAGAAAACACTAGAAACTTTGATCAGCATCAATTACACAGGTAGGTTCCACTTTCATAAATATGGTCAACCTCATTAAATTGAGCAACGCCATCAGAAATTGGTCTCAGACAAACCTCGGACAAGGTCATTGCTCCCTGTGAAGAAAACTTCACAGATGCATGAACTTCAACCTCACCCTCAGAAGAGTCTTGATCAACAGGCATCCGTGCCCTCAGTTTCCCTGCAGGACCTTTCAGAGGAATATCTGGGATGTGCCATGTTAGCTCCTTCTCAGCACGGTTCAAGACTGCCTTTGGGGAAACCTTAAGCAGTGTTGGATCAACCGGCAACTTCAAAATGAACTTCACATTAGATAAAGCCGTAGGTAAATCAGGGTTGGAAGCATACTGTATCATTACAGAAAGCAAGGTTCCGCTGTGCCTTTTGATTAACCTAAGCCTCAGAGGCAGAGGAGTGAGACGGGGCAGAAGGCTAAACTTCAGAATTGGAATAGGTTCTTCCTTAGAATGAGTCCTGACATGAAACATTCCATTTCCTAAATTGCTTATGCATGAACTCATCATCACAGCCCTCTTGATTCTGGAGGTACCCTCAAGGCGGAAGGAGAACTCAGTTTCCTTCCCATCCGATTGCTTTGGAGGAATAGTTCTTAAAAAGACTGTCCCTTTGAAACCAACTCTAGCAAGAAAAGAATCCCTGAACTCAGCATTGATCTCTTCAACAATGTTCATCTCTGGACCAGACATTTCTCTCTTCTTCTCCACCAGAAGATTCTCTAGAGGCGTGCCCGCTCCTTTTGCTTGTGCTGGAGGAGGTCCCTGACTGGTAGCCAAGAGCTCCAGACCACCCAATCCCTGCGGCTTGGCAGTCTTCTTCGTGGTGACAAACTCTGATGCATCAAGACCTCCGCCAAAAGCATTGTCGAACCCTTCAAATGCCTCAGATAAGGAAACCTCCTCGTTGCTGAACTCTATCCCACCATACTCCCCTTCGAAGCCTTCAACTCCAATGAAGGTCGACTTAGCGGCTTCTGCCTGTGGCAACACCATGACTTCTAGGCCGGATAGGGCTGCAGCTGGATCTGATGTGTTTATTATAGAATTTGGCGCCTTTTTGAACCCTCCCACAAGCGCCTCTTCGGGCTTGTTTATCTTCTCGCTTGCAGCAAACGGATCCTTCTCCTCCACAGCCTCTTCTGCGGGCAACTCCTTCTGCTGCTCCTCGCCCGTCAGCTGCGCTACCGGCGCAATGGCCGCAGCAACCTCGTCACCGGCAGCTAGGGTTTCCTGCGGGAGCTCAAAGGAAGCAGCTGAGAAGGCCTCCAGATTGGCGCGGCGCTCGGCGGAGAGGGCCTCGGCGGCACCTGACCAAGTGTCAGCACCCCGGATGCGGTTTTCGGAATCGATCCCTGTGTGCACCATCTTCGCAATACTCTCGCCATGAATGGAGGATAGGATGGCCGCGAGGCGGACGCTTCCGACGCCGCGGAGGACGATATCTAGAGCCATGTAGATCTCGGGGTACTTCCGGTGGAGCTTCTCAGGAGTAACATCAACGCCACGACAAGCAGCGACGACGACGCTGACGGCCTGGTTGACAGTGTTGATGCACTCGAAAATGTTGTTGATAAGACCGCCGTCGGTTGCGCGGTCTATGGTGGTGATACCGAGGACGTAGATGCCGTTGACGAGGCGATACACGACCCGATACTTGCTCTCGACGCCGACGACCACTTGGCCGCTGGACGCCGCAAGGGGATCATCGCCGATGGCAGATTCTAGGTCTTCGGTGAGGGTAGGAACCGTAGCAGAAGCAGATGTCTTGTTAGAAGAAGCCGAGGAAGCAGCGAAGGCGATGCGGGTCTGGCGGAAGGAGTTGAGGGCTGCGAGAGCACGGGCGGGAGGGAACCACTCGCGTGTCTGGAGAAGGATATCGGGACCGTTGGCTGGCTGGAGGGAGAGCGCGAGGCACGCCATGGTTGGTCTTCTTTGTGAAGTTTGGGGACTTGGGTAGATCAATAAATCGAAAAAGCTCGATGAGTGAATGCTGGGAGTTGCTCAAATGGATCTTCTTGGATATTGGAATTTTCGGGACTCGGCTTTCAGATCTGAGAGAAGAAGGGGCTTCTGTGCCGAAAAAGGAAACAGGGAGAAAGGCCGAGCTGTGCCTTCGGCGCATGCCAACGAATCAGGAGACTCCGGTGTTATAAGAATAATTTGTATTTAGGCGTGCATCATTTCTTAAAAAAATGAAATATTATTCGAATATTATATGATATTATTTGATTATTTTATTTTTGGGATATTATTGAAATATTCTTTCATATTACTTAATTTGGGGTAGTTTTATTCGACATATTCTCAATGTTATTTTAATTTTCATTATATTATTAGAATAACACTACCCAAATCAATTAACATGGGGAATATTCCAATAACATTTTGTTTCCCACAAATAACACTAATGGAATACTCCTATGACACAATGAGATATTCCTATAACATCAATCTGACATGTAGCTCTACATTCGGAGTCTTGAGATAATACACAAGATGAGGACATTATTCTTGTGCATTTAAATATCTAATATTTATAACAAAAAATTATATTTATTTTTTAATGAATTAATAATGATGATGTATTTGATGTGATATTAAATTGAAAATAAGTTATATTGACATACATAACACTCAAATATTTGATATCACATCAAAATATATGACATTTATTTATTTTTAAAAAGTGAAATACACTTTTCAATATATAAATTTATGACACTAAATGTAAATATAAAATTTCACATATTAGATATATAAATATATAAGAATGTTGCTTTATTTTTTAATTTTTTTTTTGTTTTATTAGGATGGACTTACCCAATAAGATGGAGTTTTAAGGGGTACTTATAACTTGATCTAAAAGAGAATTGACCTAATTATTTGAGTATTAAGGGCTACTCGGGTCAAGTGGAATTTAATAAATCTAATAAATGTTCACTTGTTAGTGCTTAAAATTATTTCGCATGATATTAAATGAATCATTAAGGGTTTAGGAGTTCAATAAATAAATGATTTTATCAAAATTTTGATGGGATTGAAGGTAAACTTAGACTCATAAAGATAGATGACACAATATCTAATTTTAAAAAATATAGGGTCCGTTTGGGGCAACTTGTGTGTTTCTGGATAAGCTGCTTATCCAGAAACGCGGCCCAAGGGCCGGCCGCAGAGGTTGCCCCGCGACCTGAGGCTTAGACGCAGTTTCGGATAAACTGCTGAAACGCTTGAACCAAACAGTACGACGACGTTTTGAAAACGCCGCCCGCATTTATAAACTGCCCCAAACGGACCCATAATCAACATATAAATTTCATCTCGAATCCGAAGGATTTACTGGTGTAGAGTTCCTTCCCTATTTCTTCTTCCTCGCAAGTGAAATCAGTTTGCAAAAGCAGCATCTCTTCCAAATCACAACCATGCCTAACCTCAACATGTCATTTACTATTTCTATTATCTTCCCTTATTCCCGTTTTGTCTTATAGCCAAATCATTTTCTTCTTAAATTCAATTAATAATTTTATTTCGAATTATGATAATTAATAATTATATCTTTACTAAACAAATTTATTATTAATAAAAATCTCATTAAAGAAAGTTTTAATTAGAATTTTAACATTGTTAAAAGAATAATTAATTACTTATTAATTATATTAATTATTAATTACTTATAAACTTATTGAATGAATAAAAATTACTATTCATTTTTTTAGTATTTAATATTTAAATAATAGGTATAATCTGATAATATTTTAATTAATTATGACCTATTAATCAAATAAATTAATATGATTAACTTAAGTAAAATTAAATTACTAAAATTAACATAAATATCGTCTTCTAGGCCGACCTCTCGCGATACAATCGAAAGCTTGGAACGCAACGACGGGATCGCGGCTTACAGACACCCGAAACTCCCATTTTACTCCTCCTTCCACTCCTCTCCTACCCTAAACCATCGAGGAAGGTAACTTCACGTCTTCTTCTTCGCGCGAAGCGTCCGTCCCGGATTTACTAAATCCACTGATTTACGGGATTTAGTAAATCCAGGATTTGAGGCCGAAATCCGTGAAATCCGGATTTATCAAATCCAAGGCTTTAGTTTGTCCAAAATGACCGTCTGACAAGATTTAGGTTAAATCCAGCTCTAAAGCCGTTCCCAGACAAGCCCTTAGTGATTGAAAACCTCAGGATTTCGAAGTCATTTTAAAGCGTTAACTCTTAAAGCAGAGGGAGATACAAGATTTAGCATAGTGGTAAGATTCAGTTGCTCCAACTGAATGTTTGGCACGATGTTGTCTAAATCATTGTTAAATCTCGCAACCAAACATCCCTTATACATCAATCTCTTGATAGACTAAGTAGTGCAGCAGCTTAAGGGGTCATATAGACTAAATTCATCCATTCTTAACACATTCAATTCACTTGAAATATATTTCTAATGTTTGCATGAAATCACATTTTGGACATGTTTTTTACAGTGGGAATTAGCGTGACATATAAAAGGCTTAATATGTATGCTATATATTAGTTGAGTTTGTAAATATTGGTTTGTTTGTTTTTGTGCTTAATGGTTGTTTTAAGTGTTTATAAATAGCACAGTGATTCAGTAGTTTGAAGATGCTTGCTATTTAGTATGCTAAAATATGCATAACAATATGAAAAATTTGCATTCTTACAATTGATTGGCTTTACCTTCAAAGTTAAAAAAGATTAAATTCCATTATTTTTTCTGCTTTATTTCTCTTCAACCAAGTAAATGGTGCAAAACATAATTTCATGCTTCATTATCATTTCCATTTCTCTATTTTTGTATCACTCACAGTTCTTTCAAACAACACAATGTCTTTAGGTAAGAAGGTAAAAATTTTTCACATATCTTCCACACAACTTGGTGTGCTGAACTACCCCTGAAGATGTTGGCTGGGGTTAAGCTTATTCCACGAGAGGAACTTTCTGAGGTAACATAATGTTGTCCACTTTTTAATTTTTGGGATTTTCTTTTTTTTGTTTTTTGTAATTTGTAATTTTATATATACTTTTAACTAATTTGGTGAAGCACCAGGAGGATGATTTGAGCACAGACAAGAGGAGGAGGATAAGGAGGAAGAAGAAGCACCGCCACAATAGTTCTGATGAGGATGAGGGTATAGTGAGGGATGATCGGTATGCAGGAAAGAATAAGAAGAAGATGAGGAGTGGGAGTTGGAGTTGCTCGGATGCTGATTCTGATTCCCTTGAGGGGGTAACTGGTAGTTTTTCTGATAAAGGGGATAAAAGCTCCAAAAGTAGAAATAAGAGGCGTTCTGGACATGGGAAGGATGGTAGAAAAAAAAGGGATAGGGTTGGTAGAAAAAATGGGAACAAAAGTGGTGTTGAGGATGAGACGAAAGGTGGCGCATTTGAACTATATTTATTTCTTTTTTTACTTTGGTTTTCTTTTTTTCAATTTCAATATCTCTTTCATAATAGATGGTGTGATAGATCGTGACAATTTGATTTTGAGAAAGGAGATGGGGCTTGAGTGGATGCTTCAGACTGGCAATAGTTTGCATGGTAATTCAATACCGGCTAAAATTGAGCAGGAGGATCACCAGGTTGAGGAGGTAAAATCTTCTATATTTGGTACATTTATCTTTTAAGTTTTTGAAGGTTTTTCATCTGCTGAATTTCACAACTTGTAATCACTGGCAAGTATATAATTGGTAAAACTTTTGAAGGCGTATTGACAGGAGTGCATGGGCTTACTTAACAATTTCTTGATGGAATTAAATAATGCACTTGAGATCATTTCTATATACTGCATTGGAAAGAAACTACATCCTTTTAGTGGCACAATAAATCTTTTGTTTAAATAATGCACTTGAGAACGTCTCTATATTGATTCTCTTATATTCTTTAATAAAAAAAATAAATTTTATTATTTAATTATTTTTTAAAAATTAAGCTAAAGAGTTCAAAGATTTGTGGTTGATATTGTACTTTTTCGAATACCCTCAGCATTTTACTTGATGTTATATTGCCAACTATATAAAGTTTTGATGTACTTTTTAACTTGCGTGGAACTTTTTTGTAGCACAAATCCTTTTTTGACAATAATTACATTTCTCCGTTAAACTTTGCTTGGTTTGAATGTTTGCTAGAGATGTTTTTCTTTTTTTAAATTCAATGCATGATTAATGGTTACCACACAATATGCTCATGTCTGCGAAGCAAAACAGATTCTCTTCCAATCATAAATTAGAAGCTCAAAGCAATCTGAAGGATATTGTGCCAAATTATCTTATAATGTATACACACATGGTATATTCATTGTTTGCATTATAGTATATCAGACATACTATGCCATTTAGAGCTAGCTTTTCTTTTTGTCATGTCTATTTTTTGGAGCGATTTACAACTTGAGAGAATTGAAAGTGCTATTGAGCTTTCTGTTTCAGCTCATTTATTTATGTCTATCTTTTGGCATAAGCAATTATCCTAATTATTTTAGTCAATTATATTATTTGATTTGTAATAATTATTTTCTTCTATTAATTTTTGTTTGATATTTTGTTATTGATAATCCTACCGTGTAAACTAAGATCTTTATGATGAATATTGAGTTTGATCGATTTTTTATGAATGTAAATTTCTCTTCTTATAAAATCCTTTAATCATGTGGGATACTTAAAATTATTTTGGGATGTAATTTTCTTATCTAGTCTGAGATTTGATGTGTACTATTCCTTTTCTATTCTCAATATATTTTTATTAGTCATTATTTTTATTTAAATTCACCTTTTTTTTCGTGTTATCAAATTATCATTGTGTTCATGTAATTATTCACTTTAACTCATAAAGTCCTCTTCACTTCTATCCTACAAAGCCCTCTACACTTTTATCCTACATATCAATAGTGAATGCACTGAGTTGCAATGTTCCCATAGAATCTTACCATATTATTCATAATGTGATGCATACTAAGCTTTCACGACAAAAGAAAACCATGAATAATTCACTAGTAATTCAACAATTTGTAAGAAAGAGAAACTCAATGTTAGTTTTGTACAAGATAAGATTGTTTTAGTTTGACATATATGAGGATTAATGGAAGACTGTTAAAATGAAAATAAACTCTCATGACAAAGAAAGCAATTTGATTGTCAAATGAATTTATAATGGTTGTAGCAAGACACAAAATTAGAACAAACCAAAATGTTGGATCTTGAGATAAAGAAAGTTGATCACTAACATTCTCAAGGGAATATTTATGCATAAAACATAAGAATATCATATTCAATTAAAAATAAAAATAAACTAGTTATCCTTTTAATTTATGATCATACAAACTAAGACAGCTTCTTCTTCTTTGTTAGTATCATCTTTCACTTCATTAAAATATTCTTCAAACGCTAAAATAATTTCATCTCCATTACATTTTCTGAAAAGAGCCATAGTGTGCCAATCGTGCCTTGTATTATACTATTTTGATTGGTTGCACTTTGCGACTGATAGTTCATGGGGTGTGCTTCACTGTGTCACGAGCCATAGTGCTTAAATATTTGCACTATTAGAAAATATGATTTCCTTATATTTTTTGTACAATTTATTACTTTTTAATTCACCCATCTTATTATGTATGATTTCTTTATTATAATTATGGAAAGATCAATATTTTACTTTGTGTTATTTTTCAAGGGTCATTTTATTTTGTATTATTCTATACCTTTTTTTTTTTTGGATTTACTTGTGAATTTAATCATGTACTCATACATGGTATAAGCTAAAACTTTAACTCAAGATTTTGTGGTTGGGGCCAATTCATCGAACTACTGCACCAAGATGGGTTGTGTTATTTCAAGGAAACTTACATATTAGAACCACAACTCCATCAATGGCAGTAAACTTAATTTAATTTTAGGAAACAAGTACATGGTTAATCTTCCTTGTTTTTTGGGTAAACAAATGCCTAAGTAATCAGTCTAGTCACCTCTAGCTACATTTGAAATACTATTCTATCGTCTTTTGTTCCATATATGCTAGAATCTGGCAAAATCTTGAAATTTCTGTTTCTTGGTGATCAACTATGTGCTGGCTTCACCATATTAATAATCAATTTCGAGTCTATCATTTCTTTTCAGTTTTAACTACATTATGCCATTAAATGTGATGCTTAGTTCATCATTTATGAAAGTAAAACATTATTTGTTACTTGTATTATTCGTTTGGTTATTAGTTTATAAATTTTCTTACCAACATTTTACTAGGGAAAGAAAGAAAGTGAATCCAAAAGAGCTAAATCCGTATCTCCATGATAATGGAAGTGGGTATCCCAATGATGCATTAGACTCAACTACTGGCTCCAGCCAACTTCTTTCTTCTTCACTTGTTGGTGATGGTGGTGCAAGTTGGCGACTAAAAGCCTTGAAGCGAGCAAAAGAGCAAGCTGCTCGTGAAGGACTATCACTACAAGAGGCATGCTTACATCTAACAGATAAATATAAAAAGTATAAAGCTAAAAATCTTTCTTAACATATGGTGTAATTTGCAAATTGCAGGTAGTTGGAGAGCGATGGAGCTCATTGCAGGAGCTAGCTACATCTGTGGCAGTTCATCGTTCTGCACCTGCTCATTCACATTTGCATGCCATAAAGGAAAGAAGGAAAGTACAAACTAATATAGAAGAAACCCAAGGTGAACATTTAAATAACAATGATTATGTACAGGATTTGTCTTCTAAGCATCTTGATATGAAGAAGCCAAAACAGGACAATTTTCAGTGGAGAAGTAAACATTTTAAGAGGATCTGTTTAGAGGATAGTTCTGAGGCTATATCTTGCATAAATAAGTTTTCTAATGACGGTAGCTTTATGAATAGTTTTATTAATCAGCAAAATAAGTATTCCAATGTCCGTGAACATTCTTTTCTTGGAACTAAAGAGATAAACAATGTCAATGAGAACGATTTAGCTTCTGAAAGTACAGATTTGGGTGAAGCGCTTTCAACTAAAATACAGTCTGTAAGTTCCAATCAGCTAGCAGCAAAAGTGTTACAGCTTAGAATGAAAGGAAAGCAGGAGGAGGCTGAGAAGCTTTCCGTAAGTTTCCTTCTCTTTTATTTGTTGAAATCCTTGTCCTTTCGCTGATTGTTCTCTCCAGAAAATTCTCTCATTTTGTAAATAGTTTTATCTTTATAATAATTTGTATTTTGAAATGTCGGACAGCATGTTGCTAATTTCTTTTTTTCTTTTAATTCTTATGTTTATATTCTTATTCCATGTGGCCAATGCGTAATATGTGAACCACCAAAAAGATCATATAGTTTAAGCTTAGTCTAACTGCTGGGAGGTAAATGCAAAATGGTTGAATGCTGCGAAAATTTTTAGTAAATCTTGAAATTACAGGTATGGTAAGATTATGATTTAGAATTTATGACATAAGATGTGCCAAAAATGTTCCAAACTTAAAATGATCACAATAATGTTGGTAAGGTCGAATCATGAAATTATTGTACTAGGGAATAATTGAATGAAAATTTTAAAATTGTTTTAAAATATATAGGTTCTTAAAAGTGAATCATATACTTTTTTCCTTTCTCAATCAATATTTGTGGAAGCGAAAGGAAAACATCAAAATTCTTGCATTCAGAACCTAATGGCTCTACATATTTTGTGGCAAAAAAGTCCCAATACTATCTACTCGTGATGTGAATCTGAAATGGGTTTTGTAAGACTCTGAATGGTATATTAGAGAAGGTGTAAAGATTATCACTATAGAATATAAGGTATAATAAAGAAGAATGAGGTGGCATGGATGATAAAACTGCTAGAACAGTTTTTATTGTCGAATATGAATGGCCATTGAAGAGGTTGAGACTAAAGATAGAAATTAAAAGATCAATCTAAATCTGAGATATAACTAAATGCATCTCTATGGCAATGATGGCGATGATAATAGTCTTAATCTTTTAAGTTGAAGAAACGTGGATCATTGAAAATTTGTCTGTTTTGTTTATCTATTTATTGTGGAAATGCTTGCACATAAGAAAAAGATTAATATAGTGGTCATGCTGAATGAATTTATACATAAAAGTTTGATTGGTTTTTTATGCTGCTAGTAGATGTATCTGACTGCTTGCCCATTCTAATAAACGAAAATTTTGCTCATAGTTGTTTCATTATGCTAAATTGCCTACTAAAGCTTATTCTTTATCTGTCTTCTTTCTCTTGCAAATCAGATGCAAATGGGTCTATTGGTAGAGAATTCAAATGGAATACCCAAGGCTACACGACAAGAAATTGGAGGTAGGACTAACAGGTATACCCCTTGATTAGCCGTGAATCTTCATTTGTTGATGTCTAATTTTTCTCTGAATATAATATGAAGGGTAGGATGTATCACTTTACAATTTATGAATTGCTTCATTTGAATGCGGGGCTTTTTTAAGCATCAAGGGCTTCATTCTTTACACCCTTTCCTTCGATAATCACTTTAAAAGCATATCAAGATCCAGCATGGGGCTTGAAATTAATCAAAGTGGGTATGGACGGTCAGACGGTGAATATTAAAATTTTCTATATTCATTTTCTATAATTAATATTTAATTAAAGTAAGAGTGGCTAAAGAAAGTAAATTAAAACAGTACCATTAAATTTATTTTATTACTGGTTGTCTGCATCTTCTATAATTATTTTCTCCCTTATCGCTCATATTTTAAATCACATAATTAACCTGAAATATTAGTTTAAAAAACAATTAGCTAACTATAACCAATGAATACCTAGACTACAGTAGCACAATGAAACAAAAACAATACTCATGACTGTTAAGCCTTTAATAAATCAATAATAAAAAATTTTCCTATTTATGAAGATGATAACTCACTTTATTTCATAATATTTAAGGTGTTTTATTATATTAATAACATGTTTATATCATTTATATACACACAACCGTCACAAGAGCACCGTCGAAAAATTGTACTGGTTAAGATACTTTAAAATTAAGATCATTTTCCATTTACATGCACGAGTACCTTAACGTTCGTACTGGTACTCCATCATAGTCAAACGTATATATACAGTCAATCTATGCATTTCATATCATTCACAATTTCATATCACTTAATATATAATATTTATCATTATAGTGCATAAAATATTTCATAATATGAGACTACAAGTATTCATATTGAAATGACAGATAAAATTTAAGAATAGAGGAAATTAACTTCATTAATTAAGCATGAATAACAATTCATACAACTGTTTTAGAAGAGATACAAAAGTGATACCACAATTTAAATGTAGCAGTACTCTCCTCGATGTTGATTAATTTGTTCTTGGATTTGCCTTGACATCGACTCTTCTAAAATTGAAACCTATAATAAGCATGAGTATTTATATTACTAAATATTAATTATTTATTTATTTTAATTAACTATTACTTTAAATTATTTAATTATTAAATTTCCATTATTTTATTTTATGTAATCCTATTTATTTTTATATACCTTACCGAAGTTTGCTGGGATCAATCTCCCTCCTACTTTAACTCGCACAATACATACTTCTTCTCTCCAAGCTGAAATCTTGTACATTGAGTCCTAATTCAATAAATTTTCTATAAATATTAATTAATAAGTACACACTAACAATATATATATTTATATATACATAAAATTTTTCTATTAATGCACATAATCAATTTTATTAAAATTCAAATTTACCTTTCTCGATTTAAATCCTTAAACACATGCGACAAGGCTTCATTGGCTTAAATTCGCCCCCTTCTTCCTCACCCAGTCCTTTCCTCACACAGAGTCACTCGACCTTCGCCCCACAGCCACTCGAAGCTTGATGTCGATACTATCTCAGGCTTCGTCGCCCTCGCCGAGCCTTTAGCCTCTTGACTCTTTTGTTCGACGTTGAAGACATCGTTGTCTGTTGACATCACCGCCTTTGGCTAGGGGAAGCCCTAGTGCTCGTTAATCCTCCTGTCTTTGTACGTGTCGATAGACTTTTTTGGTAAGAGCCCGTTTGGGGTAGCTTATAAGTGCGGGGGCATTTTTGAAAACATCGCGGTACCGTTTGATTCGAGTGTTTTGTTCGCTTATTCGAAAACACGGTTCCATTTTTACACTAAACGCAAGTCGAGGGTCGAACCCCTCGGTTGGCCCGCGGGCCGCGTTTCAGGATAAACTGCTTATCCTGAAACGCACAAGCTGCCCAAACAGACCATAAGTTTGGGGTTGTTTTCACTTATTATCGGCGTCAGCCTCTCAATCTCGCCTCTGCCTCCCTCATACACGACGATTTATTGGATTAATCACCCCTTTGTATTTCCGCTTCATTTCCCTCTTTTTGACTCCCTCGAGGAGATGAAACGTGGCGTTACAAAGCAAATAGACAAACATAATTTCACGTCTGCACGCTAACATGGTACATAATTTTACTCGCCAACGTGCATAATTGCCCAAGCTAGAAATGTAAATGAGTAAAAAATTGAGCTATCTTTTAACCAAGCAGCGACGATATCGGACGACATGTGACAGAGGGGGCTGTTCGGGGGTGACAGAGGGCGACCGTTGTAGCCTGTGGTGGCGGGCGACAACGACGATACCGAACGACATGTGGCAGTGACGACGGGCAGCTGCGGCCAGGGGCGAGGGCGGCGGTCGAGACAGCTGCTTGCGGGCAGCGACTTGTCGATAGTATTTTATATTTTAACGAACGATATAATTCAAATTTGACATTTTGCCAAATTCTAAATTTAGCCAAAATGAATTATGGTGTAAACTTCAAATTCATTCATACTTTATATTATATTTGTAATTCTTCATACCAAACATATTCTTGTCAAATCTTTTCAAAAGATTCTTTTCAAAAGATTCATCAAAAGATTCACACTACACTACAAATTCACTCAACCAAACAATCCCTTAAAGAAAAATTATTATACCAACTTCAAATTCATTCATACTTTATATTATATTTGTAATTCTTCATACCAAACATATTCTTGTCAAATCTTTTCAAAAGATTCACACTACACTACAAATTCACTCAACCAAACAATCCCTTAAAGAAAAATTATTATACCAACTTCAAATTCATTCATACTTTATATTATATTTGTAATTCTTCATACCAAGCACATATTTTTGTCAAATCTTTTCAAAAGAATCACACTACACCACAAATTCACTCAACCAAACAACCCTTTAAAGGAAAATTATTATACCAACTTCTTTATCAAATAATTCCTGGCCTGTAAGAAGAAGATAAAACATATTCTTGTCAAATCTTTTCAAAAGATTCACACTACACCACAAATTCACTCAACCAAACAACCCCTTAAAGGAAAATTATTATAACAACTTTAAATTCATTCATACTTTATATTATATTTTTAATTCTTCATACCAAGCACATATTTTTGTCAAATCTTTTCAAAAGAATCACACTACACCACAAATTCACTCAACCAAACAACCCCTTAAAGGAAAATTATTATAACAACTTTAAATTCATTCATACTTTATATTATATTTTTAATTCTTCATACCAAGCACATATTTTTGTCAAATCTTTTCAAAAGAATCACACTACACCACATATTCACTCAACCAAACAACCCCTTAAAGGAAAATTTTTGTACCAACTTCTTTATCAAATAATTCCTGGCCTGTAAGAAGAAGATAAAATCTGACACAGCAAACTTATTTGGCATTTCCATAACCCTTAATTGAAAGCCTCTTGGCTAAGTTTTCCGATAAACCTCTCCTTACAACCCTTCGCTGCCTCGTGTTGACATGCATCTTGGAGAAGAAATCCATTAATGAGATTAACTATTCCCATGAAAAATTTTAAACATCGGAACATGACTTCAAGGCTCAACATGGTGGAACTTGTATGTTCCATATGTTAGATTTATTTATTTCAATCACTTCATTTTCATGCCTTCATCGCATGACGTGCATACCATGTTAATCACATTTTTTTCTACATCGTTTCATCATTCTTTTAGTCAGTAATTTGTTTTTGTCTTTTGGTACTTGTAGCAGAGCTCAGAAACCTGTCAAGTCCCATACCCTCACCCCCCAGTTAGAAGGTTTTCACACTTGTAGCATCTATAACTGCCATCCATGCTTATTTTACAAAGATTCATATGCTTCTTGTAGAATTTTGGAAGAAATTTGACATCTTAGTGGTTTCCTGATAAATGTGTTTTTACATGTTATCCATGCGGCTTACAAATTACACAATAGTATTCGTGAGAAATCGGGTTAGCCTTCCTAGTTTGTAGCTATATAACAGTTGTGTCAACAGTTATACTAAAGCACTCAGCTTCTTTAGCAAAACAACAAACAATTTTATGGTCTAAAATTCTTGTGAAACTTAGAAATTACACATGCAGCTTCGAATTTTCTTGGCTAAGAAAAACCCTTTTCATCTTCATCTACAATACCCAGATTGCTGCTTCGTAAAGTTTTCAGAAAACCGTACTAATTTACATTGTTGCCTTTAACTTGACAACATAAAAGCCAAGAAAGTTTTAGCTTGTAACTTAGTGGTGTATTTGGTGAAAATCCTTTTTCTCAGTACTCAAAACATTTTAATTTGCTGTTCGAACCCTTTAATTTTATCATTAAACTTTTATGAAAAGACAAATGAAACTTTTGTATAATCTCAAATGTTTCCCTCTGTATGGTTAAAGATGATTAAAGCAGAAATGGGCATAAATGAAACTTCTGTAGAGTAAAACGTCTCAAATATAGCTTTAATGCAGTAGCCTTTTCATTATGTTGTCAATTTTAATTAAACAAATAAAAAATACTCCATGAAATTTTTTATGGAGTGGTCTAATTACCACTTCTGAGTATTTTTCTAATTTGCGGGATTACTTAATAGCTTTTCCATGCAAACAACATCATGCATCTTCCCTGGATCATGAAATTAAAAGAACGATAAGAATAATTTTAATGTTTTTGATTTATTTCAACTTATGTAACACTGAACTTTTGACTACATTTAAGTGATGATTTGATGTTTTATCAAAATTTTTAATCGCAGGTTTATTGAGAAACAGCTATCCAGTGAAAGGAAGAAACCTGAAGATGATGGTGATAAGCATCTTGCCCAGAAAATAATGCAAAATAGAAGATATAGCTTGCCTGGAAGTGTGGAAGATGAGTATGATTCATATGAGGGAGCTCCGAGCAGAAAACACAGTAAGAAAAGAGATTTTACACATGAAGATAAAAGAAGCTTACCAAAACGAATATTAACTCAGAAAGAGCGCTGTCAGTTTTGTTTTGAGAATCCATCCAGACCAAAACATCTCGTTATATCAATAGGAAATCTCACTTACATGATGCTTCCGCCTTGGGAACCCGTTTTACAAGGCCATTGCTGCATTCTGCCATTGCAGGTAGGTTTTCCTTGAACCTTTTTTTACAGTATTTATCTTATCTTTTTTTCCATGTGTTGCTGTTACATGTCATCTGTAATTGCTCTCAATATATTTTCTAGGGGTGTTTGGTAGCACAGTTTTAACAGGATTTGGCCTTGGATTTAACTCAAATCCAGCCAAAAGAATAAAATTAAAAAAATAAGAAAATAATAAAAAATAAAAAAATTCAACTCCGTTAATCCAAATTTATTCCCGTTCCATCTGCAAATCCGAATTTACCAAATCTCACGAAGAGATGGATTTGTTGGATTTACGTTACTATTGCTTGTGACCTTTGATCCTGTCATGAGCTCGCCGGAATGTAGGATTTGATAAATTTAGTATAAATCTGACGCGCAGCCAAACACCTCTCTATTACACCAGGTTAGCCTTTTTTGGCTCAATGATGCTTATGATGGAAGCCTTACTTTATTCGCATTTATAAAAGTTACTATGCTTTGTAGCTTTGAAACCATCTACTACGATTTATTATCTGGATTTCTTATTAAAAATTTATTCAGGCAAAAAATACAAGAAATGAGATATGAGGTTTTCAATCATATATATTCTCAACTTTCATTGAGTTTTAATCTATCATTTATTTTTATATTAATATGCTTGCAAACTTAAAAGAACACTTATAATAAACCTCTCATGCAGTTCTTCCTCTATGCAGCATGAATCAGCTACCAGAAACATTGACAAAAATGTCTGGGATGAAATTCGAAACTTTAAGAAGTGTCTCTTGAAAATGTTCTCAAGGCAAGACAAGGATGCTGTCTTTCTTGAGACTGTTATTGGATTGTCTAGGCAACGTCGACATTGCTTAATTGAGTGCATACCTATTCCTTCTCACATTGCAAAGCAAGCTCCATTGTATTTCAAAAAGGTATGTTTGTCATTAATATTGTATTTCAAAAAGGTATGTTTGTCATTAATATTTTCTGGCTTTTTTTCTCTTTACAATGGCAAACTGTTGGTGTAGTGTTTCTTAATTAACTGAATTGTATAGTAACTTTGAGGTTTTCACACGAAAATAATTGAATAAGATACAATCTAATGCTGCCTGTGTTATTGAATGGCTCATCCCTTTTCACTTGCTAAAATACTTTCAAAGGTGTTATGATCCAAGATGCTATTTGAGATCTTCTGTGGTTTTTTCTACACGTTTACTTTTCGGATATTAAGATATTCAGTTTCTTTTACATTAGAATAACTCATTTCATTAGTTCTCTGCTTTTTTGCATTTTTTTTCTACACTTTCATTGAAGCCTTATTCGTTTTAGCCTCTTCTCAGCCATAGATTGTTAGTGTGATTTAATATTGAAAATCATCTAGCCTATTATAGCATGCTCGTTGCCTTTCTCAAAGAATTCTCCAAGCCCTCATAATGCAGTGCAGTTATGCATTTTAACATAGACTTTTATTTAAAGTCAGCTTTGACACAGTTTAAAGTGCAGTTTATTCAGCCATTGAAAGTGAATTTGATAATAAACTAGAACTGTCATGAAATTTATTTAAGCTAAGGAGCAGTATGATCTGTTAAACAGGAGAAGGATCTATTATTATTTTTTTGTGCGTTTTGAAATAGTTGGTACTCGGGTAGTTTGGAAGTAAATTTTTGTATAAGATAATTTTTTTCTCTTAAATCTTATAAAACTTTAGATTGTCACTTTTTAAACTGTCATGCTATTTTATTTTTTCTTCTTGTTATGAAAACTATGTTTTTAACCTTTTAGCATCATCCTTGTGAAACTCAAGTTTCAATTTTCTTGGATCAAATAGCAACAAATAATCAAAGCATGGCTTTCTAGAAATCTAAGTTGTTCCGACCATTTGAAATTATGCAGTAGTTTTGATAATGCTGTATCCTCCAAACATGTTTTATTTGCTTGATCATCAAGCTATTGTTAAGATCTTCCTTAGCTAATACTTGTCAATGTCATC
The DNA here is from genome assembly GCF_001263595.1 of Phalaenopsis equestris. Taxonomy (NCBI): domain Eukaryota; kingdom Viridiplantae; phylum Streptophyta; class Magnoliopsida; order Asparagales; family Orchidaceae; genus Phalaenopsis; species Phalaenopsis equestris. Next base: position 5,653,177 of record NW_018165280.1, read on the forward strand.
AAATGGTGACTAGAAGTTACATATTATGAACTAGGAATTGGTTGCTTGTTATTGTCTTTTTACATCTTGTAAGAGATAAGATGGACTCATTTTATAGTTTATTGAAGCTTAATATATAGGTTGTTGAAGATAAAGTGAGGATGCATTAACATTAAGCCCATGTTTTTCCTAAACCTGTTTTGCTATTAGAATTCATAAAATATATAGAGACGAGAATTGTTTTGTAGAGTTGAGAAATAAAATATTTCACTTTAATTCTAGGACTAATCTTGGTTTTTAATTATTATTATTTTTATGATTGGGTTGACTGTTATTTAATTCTGATAAGGATGCTACTTGTACGAGCAATGGCAGGTTTAGATTAACTTATTTTCAGTAAGAAGTAAGAATTTTGATCAGCTGTGTAGTTGGTAACATTTGTTGTGAAATAAGTAAGATATAGAGATTATTCAATGTCGATTGTGGTTAGTTTAGGGAGAGGATGGATTTGCTCATGTGCAAGCTGATGATGGAATGAGAAAGGATAACATTGGTGGGGATTTTATTTATATTTTGCTCCTCCAGGTTACCTATTTAGAGAGAATATCATTATCAATTTCATAAAATTTGAGATATTTAGTTGGTTGTTTGTTGATTCCGTCATTAATCAACAAATGTGTCATTGATAATTAACTTTAACATGTACACATTGTAAAATTAGGAAAGAAAATGTTTTCTTTCCCGATATAAAACACATGAAAAACTTAAAAATCAAAATAAAGGAATCACATAAATAAGTCCTAGATACTTAGGATTGGATCCCCTTATGGAAACGGGCTCCAAAACAGCGTGGGAGGCCGATTGGCCCTCCTAGGTTTCGACAGGTTTAGTCCAGACGATGGAATAATGGGATCGGCTCACGTGCCTCTTTATGCCCGTGTTATTGTAACGAGCTCCGCATCAAATTTTTCTATATTTTTTCGTAAAAATATTTTTTCTCTATAGTAGCTGTTAGTTTTCTTTCTTTGGCAAGTTATTGTATTTTCTATTTGCAGGCTGAGGGAACTAGAGTGTTGGCTGAAAAGTTATTCTCTTCTTGGGTTTTTCTTTTTAGAATAACCACAAGTTGAGTTATCTTTATTTCTCGTGTGTTCCTAGTTGTTGATAAAAGCATTCTTTGTTTTTTATAAAATCCTCATCAAGCTGTGATGGCAAATTATAGTTTTTGGATGAACTAGATTTTGTGTACTTTTTTTTGTGCTGTCGAGTACAGTTTTTGTTACTTGTGATCTTATAACATTGCGGAGGATACTTTTTGATTTATTCATGCGAGTCATGTAGTCTTCTATGTGTATCATCATTATTTATGTATGCAACCCCTCTGATACAGTCGAATGGCTTTTACAGGCTATTGATGAGGCTGAGGATGAGTGGGGACAGCATGACATGAAAAAGGTGATACCAACTAGTGGCAACCTGCGGAATGTTATTCCAGAGAACTTTGCCTACTTCCACGTTGAGTTTGGGCTGGACAGAGGTTTTGTTCATGTCATTGATGATGATAGCAACTTTCCAAGTAGCTTTGGCTTGAATGTCGTCCGAGGCATGCTACGCCTACCTGTGGAGACGATGCATCATCATCTGCGGCGAGAAGCGGTTGAGAAGCAAAAACAAGCTGTTGCCTCCTTTATCCAGGAATGGGAACCCTTTGATTGGACTAGAGAGCTTGATTGATTCGGAGAGTTTATTCCCTGGCTTGTGGTTTCTGAAATCTCTGAGCCAACCTGCAGGTTTAGATGTACTTTGTAACATATGCAGTGTCATTTGTGGTCAACTTAAAAATGTCGTGGTTCATTGTTTTCGTTTACATTTAGATATCTACTGAGGAATATCGGTCGTAGAGTTACTGTTTTAGTTTTTTTTTTTTTTTTCTTTTATTGCAGTTATGGTATTTAGTTAAGTAGATAATGTTATTTGTATTGTCATTTTTCTCATGTATTTATTTTTTTTATTTTGTAATTTGTTTGGAATGAAATGTTTCTCTCTCATTTAGGACATGCTTATCATTATGTCAATGCTATTAGGATCATTGAATACAAAATAATAGTTTCTATTATAAATATTTGGTTTTGAGTTGTAATTCAGGATACTTGCTTATCGGATAAGAAACGGCATTTATTCTCTTGGCCAAATATCGGATTTTCTCGTTTGTCATGTTGTTCATTCTAAGGTTAGGTTTCCTCCTGTTATCCTTTGTCTTCCTCTTTTGTTTTTTGAGAATTCTTTCTTCTGATCTTTTTATCCTCTTTGTACCAGTGTTCTCCAATTTCTTCAGGAAAAAATTAAGACGTGTTATTTATATACCATACGAGTGGTGGGCTACCATGAAACTAGTGCTTCTCATTTTTATTTCTAAAATTTTATTATCACGTCCAGCTTTGGCTTTATGTTGTCAGAATCATGGCCATTCAACGCGCAAATTGAATTATTATGAGGATTCAATGGAATTTTTTTTTTTCATTTTTAACCTTTATAAATATGAGGCTTGTCATGGAATTTTTCTAGTTCTTTAAGCCCCTTTTTGATTTTGGCTATTCATTTCTCTTTGAGAACCGTATTTGCCAGCTTCATTATGTATTTCTACTATAAGCTGATGGAGCCCATGTATTCATCATCTCCATTTTAGCCCCCCCATGAGGGTCAACCGACCATACTCGAGGATGTGTTCATTGACGTGGATGCAGGTATGTATGTTTTAGTTTGTCAATTTTTATGCCAGTAAATTTTTAGCATCTTTTTTATAGTATTTATTTTACATTTTCAACAATAAGATCATCATCCTTCAACCCTTCATTTAATCTCGTGATGTATTATGAACAAAATGACTGCAGATTTCATCTTCTCGATATGTTTGGTAAGGGGATCACCTGGATCGACCGACCACACTTAATTTGGCACCTAAGTTGATGCTTTACTCAATTGAGCTTAGTTATTTGGAGCGCAAGAGGATGAGCGTAATGGTTGGGAGAACGGGTACATGGACTCGAACTTGATGTCTTTCATCTTTAGCAGGGTTGCCAATAGAAGAGTAGTCTTTTCTTGCCAATTTTGGGAAGGAGGTAGTGCTTTCTATGCTATAATCGAAAGAGAAGTGTTGGAATGTAGAATTTCATGGCATGAATGAAGTTCTCTTAGGGGTTTAAACGAGTCGATCCTAGCTCGAGTCTTGCCTAACTCGAGCTTGAATTGTCTGTCAAAATGCAAGCTCAAGTTTGAGCTTGAGTTGATCTGAATGACATGCTCGAGCTCGGCTCGCAATGATGACACCATGATCGTGAGCTCGGATCGAAAACTGTTGTGCGACACCGCACCGGCGCCTCAAACGCATCCTCAATCTTGGGGACCTGTGAGTATCATGATTATTTCAATTTTATTAGTTGATGTAGAATGGAGGTTGTTCCATCCATTTTTTTTATGGTGAACTTAGCGAAGGATAGAGGGTGTTGGCCTCTAATCAATTATATTATTAGTGGTTTATTATCAGTCTAATGCTTCTTAGTGAGTTAGTTGATCGCATTCACGAGTTATTTGATCCTAGTTCTAATTGAGTTGAAGAGCTTGTTGTATAAAGAATGCTCCCTCTGTATTTTGTTTCCTATTTTTTAGACATGTTAGATTTGTTGGCCTTTAAAAGAGAAGGATAATAATAAGTTAAGTATTGCCGAGATGAGAATGATTAGGTGGACGAGTGGCTTTACACTTAGAGACAAAATGCGAAATGAATATATAGGGTTGGTGTAGCTCCAGTGACAAACAAAATTAGAGAGAGTCGTCTTAAATGGTTTGGTCACATTAAACTAAATGTCGATCATCTGATTATCGGATTAGGAGAGTAGATGTTTTAGATTCGGCTTATGTTAAGAAAGGCAGAGGTGGATCTAGGAAGACTTGGGCTTATTGTATAAAAAATGATCTTAATTTACTAGAACTAAATGAAAATATGACACTAAATAGGACGCAATGGAGAAAAAGGATTAATGTAGCCGACCCCACGTAGTGGGATTAAGGCTTTGTTGTTGTTGTTGTTAGAGGTCTAGGTGGAACCTAGGGTTTGAGGGTTTGAGGGTTTGAGGTAAAGATATACTTTCAACTTGGTGTTTCTTGCTCAGCTAACTTGTTTAAGATAAATGTCTATGATTTGGGCCACAGGGCTTGATCAAGCTATGCCACTAATTCTACGCATCATGATTGACATTTTGATTGGTGATTAGGGTCAAGTCTGGCTTTGTTGCTTGCTAATTTGTGAGTTCTACTTCAGCCCTTTGTTTATACTTGTATTGCTTCTTGCTAAAAATCATTCCGGGAGATGGCCAAAGAGCACATCTCATATCATGCTTTTGTTGGAGATTTTGGGATTGTTGGCAGATCCTATTGATTGGAGGCATTTATGGACTTTTAAAATTGATGAGCTAGTAAACTCCACCTTTCAATTCTACTTTTTAACTTATTGTCAATCCAATAGTGGAGAACTATCATTATGCAAACTCTAGGTATCATTTTTTCATTCTAGATTGCTCTTCGATGGACCATGTATTTGATGTGCTATGGCTATTTCTATTTTTTCTGTCAGTATGAGCACTCGAATTCAACATCTTGGCATTCTTCACTTTGTTTTCAACTAATGTATTACATACTTGATTGGAGGCATTTATGGACTTAAAATTGATGAGCTAGTAAACTCCACCTTTTCAATTCTACTTTTTAACTTCTTGTCAATCCAATAGTGAAGAGAAGTATCATTATGCAAACTCTAGGTATCATTTTGTCATTCTAGAGTGCTCTTCGATGGACCATGTATGTGATGTGCTATGGCTATTTCTTCTTTCCCTGTCAGGATGAGCACTCGAATTCGACATATTGACATTCTTCACTTTGTTTTCAATTAATGTGTTACATATTTGAGCACTGCCAGACATTTTTTGCATGATAGTTTTTTATGGTGTTGAACTTCACGATGAAAAATATCTATAGCTCATTCAATATGTTTGGATGTGAATAAATATTTGCTTTTATGATTATGCAAATCCAGTGTATATTGCCTTCAAGCAATAGGAGTTTTGCGTTAATGGTTTCTTTTTTTTTACAGTTGGATTGGCGCACAATGCATCCAGTCATCAATAATGTCAATTCTCATTTTAGCAATTTTATCATTGAATTAAGCCAATGATCAAGTATGCATATAATTTAATGAAAACATTCCTCCAAATGATCTTAAATATAAATAAATAAATATATATATGTATATGTATGTATGTATGTATGTATGTATGTATGTATGTATGTATCCAAAAGAAAATTGATATTTGACAGAGACCCAAATAACGATTTCCCATCCGCATCAAGGACTCATGATGAGAGCTCGGGTCATATGCCTAATTATTCGAGAACTTCGCGTCACAGGAGATCGAATCCGTGACCTGAGGGGACTTAACGTGAACCTACCAACCAACATATATTAAAGTTTAAGTGTAGGATGTAAATACATAAAAATTGCGAGCTAGTTTTCTAAATTTTTCTGATTTTTAATAACATTCAGAGTATTTATGAATTGAGTTTAATAAATTTGCACAATAAATTTAACAATCCATCAAAAAAAAAAAAAAAATCATAATCGCTCTTAAAATAAAAATATAATGCATTTATTTAACCAATAAAAATCATTAAAAAATAGCTTTTCCTAGCAGCTCATAAATGCTTCATTGATAGAGTCGAGCATGTAGAGCCAAATTGCTCCATACTTGAATATATTCCACTTGAAACCGAATTATAATTTAGAAAAAAATAAATGCTCAGCTAAAATGAACACTACTATGGCATTGCTGGCAAGAGGATTAATGATGCCAAGCCTCTCATCTCATTCAGCTTTTTGAATCTTCATTATCTCACAATCATCTCAGAATAATGCACTTTCTATCTACAACTTTCTAATTTTCAAATGATTATATACACGAGCAAAAATATATGTAGTTTATGAAGTTAAAAGGTACTGCCAAGACAATGGTTGTTTACACAAAAAAATGTTCAAACAAGGCTAGCTAAACGGTCATCATAGATGCAGATCTCAAACAGAAAACGCATAAACTAGCAGATAAAATGCCCTTCCACACGAGAAAATATTGCGTCCGGACAACGGGGTCGATACACCGGCGTGCTAGGGTTTTTTTTTCCCTCTTCGGCTCCTCCAGTGAATCGCGTCTTTTGTCTGGAAGCTGCTTGCGTCCGGACTCCAGACACTATTTTTTCCTTTCACAAAGGGCGGGCATTAGCGGGCGCATAAGTTGGAAATCGATGGAAAAAACTCGAGGCTAAAAAAGAGAGAGGGTGGGGGGCATTTACATACACACCACCCAATTCCTATGCATTTTACGTATCTAACACCTATGCTTTACTTTTACATTTATACCACCAAAATATTTTTTATGGCCTAACAAATATCACTGTTTTTAATTCAAAAAAAGTGAAATACAACTATTCATGTATAGATAAGGTGGCATATATGTAAAAATTGAAGTTTAGGTGTTAGATGTGCAAATACATAGAAACTAAGTGGTATGCATGCAAATCTTTCAAAAACAAAAAGTCATGAAACAAAAAAATTAATCAATTAAACTTTCAGATTCTCACAGCAGTCATAAGGGCTCAAAACATTGAACTCAGAATTAGACATGAACAGTATGAGGCTCAACACGTAAACTATACAATATAAGAAAAAAACAGTTCATTAACATTCTTCTGGATTTATGCTAACACTTCACACTTTACAAGATAGAAGATATAATGAGTTCAGCCAGACTAAAATAGATCCGGCTCATGATCTTATCACCTAATTAAAACCATGTGAAACTCACACACAAATCAGGACCAAATCAAATCCAGTACTTGTTGCAACCTGTTCCATCATTCTTTGAAATTTCTCTTCTGGAACTCTTCCTGACAATCACAAGAAGGTTATAATTTTGTTGTTTAAGAAATAGCTACAAACAAAATAAAAGGCAGACGCCATTGACAACTCAAATTCATCCGTCAGAAATTTAAATGAAACTTGTTGAATACTTTTTAGGAAGTTGGTACCCGGTACAGTTAGTAAGTTCACATAACCCGAGAGAGAACTTGTGAGATAAGAGGAAATGGAGAGAGAGAGAACTCAAGCTCGTGTCATTTTTCTCATCGCTCCCCTCCATCTTCCCCTGATAGAGTAAGAACCCTTCTATTTATATGCTCCGTAGGATGTCCTTGACTCTGTAGGACTATAAAAAAGAACTAAATAAAAAATATGATATCAGAAGCAGTACTCTATGAGGCATGTCCGAGATTTACCATTGAAGGGATGTCGTTGTGAGTGCCAGAGAGTTAATAAATAGGCATAGACAATGATGAATTCCAGGGGAGTCACCTCCCGTCTCATGTTTAGGTGGCTTTTTTAGGAGAAAAGAAGACCAATAAGCAAACTTGGCGATGGAGCTTGGTATATGCAAGAGAGCTCAGTGGAGGAACTCGCTAAGTGCTCTTGATGGGTAATCTTTGTTAAAATCACATTGCAGCTGTCGTTAGCAAATATAGTAGATTAGTTATATGGGATGTTAGCAAATGAATATATTCATATTCTAAAAAAAAAAAAATCGGGTCTAGTACGCCTAGGGACCCCATTTGCACCTACGACAGTCAATGACAACTATTTCAGTCTTTAGGGTGTACATTTAGTTTCCACATTCTCTCATCTCTTCGACATGATACTACAATAAGACTGAGAGAATGAAGAAAGATTTATCATTTCATACTTTGTTAAATGAATTTCAAGCTTGTTGCCGATGCCCCACTCGGTCAAAGATTGACAAGAGGCTGAATTATACTCAATCAAAATAGTAATTCCCATAATTGTGAAATTTGTTGGTGGCACCTTCAAGGAGCAGTTGCAAGGGCTTACCATTGAGCCTGGACTTTCCTTTATCTAGGGGTACTTTGGCTACACATGTAGGGAATAGTTGCCAGGGCTTCTGAGTCAATGCGAACTAACTGTTGTCTACGGCAATAGCATTTTGGATGGTGGGATTACGTATTCCATTACTATGACCTATATAATGATTAGATGAGCCTCAGATTGTTGAACTGTCTCTAGCGAGGGAATATGCTTTTAGGCGAGAATTCAATGGAGTTTATTACAGTCAATAGAAATTTATTTTCCAATAAAATGAGAAAATACAATATAAGGAAAGAGAATTCAAGGCTTCCCTGTTTTGGAAGATCATTTGCTTTGCTTCCACACCTCTGACTGAGTAACTGTTACATCGTCTCAGGTGGGACCCACAAAATGCATTAAACTATAATGTAAATAGTAGTAATAGCTCATCATCTTAGGTAGGCTTTTGTGAACGTGATGGGTAGATATGTCGAAGTGGTTGATTTGGACAGGTTGACAAAGTTGATGTCTTATGCCCTCAATTGCTTCAAGCTTGACTGTTGCGAGGCTTCAGTTCCATCTTCGCCAAAGATAGTGAGCACTACTCCGACAATGTGCACTATTCTCATCAGAACTAGTTCATCAGTGGTAGTTCGATAAGCGCTTTGACCTCTCTTCGAATATTGGTCTTTAGTACTACAAACTTTTTCAACTTTCCCACTCGAATCAACTCTTCAATAAGATTTTAAAGTTGTCAGCACTCCTCAGTGTCATGTTCATGGTCCCAATTATAGGAGCAATATCTATTCAGATCGCACTGGAAACTCCAAGTTTTCATTAGTGGAGGCCTCTTGAATTTTTTTTTTTTTTACTCTGGAAGGATTCTACAATCTCAGCCATTGATACTCGTAGGTGAGTTAATTCTGTCGAAGAGGATAAAGGCCACTCTTGCCTCTTCTACTCTCCCCACAACCAGTCTTCGATCATGTTGCTTCAATTATTGCTATTGAAAATGTCTTGCAGTAGCGTTCCAGTGATCTTTCCTCAAATCTCAGTGTTCTCGGAAAGGTCTTTTCTTAGGTTTTTTCTGGCTTCCGGAGGAGATCGACAAAGAATTATATTCATCAGCCAAAATATGATTGCTAGCTAGCTCCAAAAGCTCAATAAAGATTTTTGGCTTTTGCAAATTAAGTGCATATTTGAACAGGCCCTCACATAGGCCTTGGGCAAGTGCTGCGTGAGCGAGGATGGGCTCCAGATCTCTAATGTCTAGCATCTCCTATTAGAATTAGGTAATAAAACTCCCCAAGCTTTCAGAAGGAGCTTTTCGAATCTTCAACAGAGCCTGGAAGGTTTTCTGCGATTTTTGGGCATTGGCAAACAAAGCTATAAACGTCTGCTTGAACCCAGTGAAGGAGGTGATGACTTCTACTGGTAGGTTATTAAATCGTCGTATGGTTGATTCCTTTAAGGTCATGAGAAACTAGAGGTTGTAACAAGCACACTGTTGAATAGATCCGGCTCATGATCTTATCACCTAATTAAAACCATGTGAAACTCACACACAAATCAGGACCAAATCAAATCCAGTACTTGTTGCAACCTGTTCCATCATTCTTTGAAATTTCTCTTCTGGAACTCTTCCTGACAATCACAAGAAGGTTATAATTTTGTTGTTTAAGAAATAGCTACAAACAAAATAAAAGGCAGACGCCATTGACAACTCAAATTCATCCGTCAGAAATTTAAATGAAACTTGTTGAATACTTTTTAGGAAGTTGGTACCCGGTACAGTTAGTAAGTTCACATAACCCGAGAGAGAACTTGTGAGATAAGAGGAAATGGAGAGAGAGAGAACTCAAGCTCGTGTCATTTTTCTCATCGCTCCCCTCCATCTTCCCCTGATAGAGTAAGAACCCTTCTATTTATATGCTCCGTAGGATGTCCTTGACTCTGTAGGACTATAAAAAAGAACTAAATAAAAAATATGATATCAGAAGCAGTACTCTATGAGGCATGTCCGAGATTTACCATTGAAGGGATGTCGTTGTGAGTGCCAGAGAGTTAATAAATAGGCATAGACAATGATGAATTCCAGGGGAGTCACCTCCCGTCTCATGTTTAGGTGGCTTTTTTAGGAGAAAAGAAGACCAATAAGCAAACTTGGTGATGGAGCTTGGTATATGTAGGCGAGCTCATTGGAGGAACTCGCTATGTGCTCTTGATGGGTAATCTTTGTTAATATCACATTGACGGATGTCGTCAGCGAATTTATTAGATTAGTTATATGGGATGTTAGCAAATGAATATATTCATATTCTAAAAAAAAAAAAATCGGGTCTAGTACGCCTAGGGACCCCATTTGCACCTACGACAGTCAATGACAACTATTTCAGTCTTTAGGGTGTACATTTAGTTTCCACATTCTCTCATCTCTTCGACATGATACTACAATAAGACTGAGAGAATGAAGAAAGATTTATCATTTCATACTTTGTTAAATGAATTTCAAGCTTGTTGCCGATGCCCCACTCGGTCAAAGATCGACAAGAGGCTGAATTATACTCATCCAAAACAGTAATTCCCATAATTGCGAAGTTTGTTGGTGGCACCTTCAAGGAGCAGGTGCAAGGGCTTATCATTAAGCCTGAACTTTCCTTTATCTAGGGGTACTTTGGATACACATGTAGGGAATAGTTGTCAGGCTTCTGAGTCAATGCGAACTAACTCTTGTCTACGGCAATAGCATTTTGGATGGTGGGATTACGTATTCCATTACTATGACCTATATAATGATTAGATGAGCCTCAGATTGTTGAACTGTCTCTAGCGAGGGAATATGCTTTTAGGCGAGAATTCAATGGAGTTTATTACAGTCAATAGAAATTTATTTTCCAATAAAATGAGAAAATACAATATAAGGAAAGAGAATTCAAGGCTTCCCTGTTTTGGAAGATCATTTGCTTTGCTTCCACACCTCTGACTGAGTAACTGTTACATCGTCTCAGGTGGGACCCACAAAATGCATTAAACTATAATGTAAATAGTAGTAATAGCTCATCATCTTAGGTAGGCTTTTGTGAACGTGATGGGTAGATATGTCGAAGTGGTTGATTTGGACAGGTTGACAAAGTTGATGTCTTATGCCCTCAATTGCTTCAAGCTTGACTGTTGCGAGGCTTCAGTTCCATCTTCGCCAAAGATAGTGAGCACTACTCCGACAATGTGCACTATTCTCATCAGAACTAGTTCATCAGTGGTAGTTCGATAAGCGCTTTGACCTCTCTTCGAATATTGGCCTTTAGCACTACAAACTCTTTCAACTTTCCCACTTGGATCAACTCCTCATTAAGATTTTGAAGTTGCCAGCACTCCTCAGTGTCATGTTCATGGTCACAATTATAGGAGCAATATCTGCTCAGGTCGCACCGAAAACTCCAAGTTTTCATTAGTGGAGGCCTCTTGAATTTTTTTTTTTTTTACTCTGGAAGGATTCTACAATCTCAGCCATTGATACTCGTAGGTGAGTTAATTCTGTCGAAGAGGATAAAGGCCACTCTTGCCTCTTCTACTCTCCCCACAACCAGTCTTCGATCATGTTGCTTCAATTATTGGTATCAAAAATGTCTTGCAGTAGCATTCCGGTGATCTTTCCTCAAATCTCAGTGGTCTCAGAAAGGTATTTTCTTAGGTTTTTTCTGGCTTCCGGAGGAGCTCGACAAAGAATTTTTCTGGCTTCCGGAGGAGCTCGAGTATTCATCGGCCAAAATATGATTGCTAGCTAGCTTCAAGAGCTCAACAAAGATTTTTGGCTTTTGCAAATTAAGTGCATATTTGAACAGGCCCTCACATAGGCCTTGGGCAAGTGCTGCGTGAGCGAGGATGGGCTCCAGATCTCTAATGTCTAGCATCTCCTATTAGAATTAGGTAATAAAACTCCTCAGGCTTTCAGAAGGAGCTTGTCGAATCTTTCTGCGATTTTTGGGCATTGGGGAACAAAGCTATAAACGTATGCTTGAACCCAGTGAAAGAGGTGATGACTCCTACTGGCAGGTTATTAAACCGTCGTATGGTTGTTTCTTTAAGGTCATGAGAAACTTGAGGGTGTCGTTTACTTGTAACAAGCACACTGTCGAATTGACTGAAGCAACGTGGTCGGCTGGATCCAACCTTCCTTTCTAAAAATTCAAGGAAGAAAACTTGCAATTTCTAAGTACTTCAGTTTTAGCAAGCTCTCTTGATATTGTGTTCTCCAACTATCTTCGTCTTCTTGTTTCTTCTTTTAGGGATTCTAGAGTGTTCTCTTTCGAGACATAACTCATCATCTTGTTCTTCATCCTTTAGCCTTTAGGTCAAGACTCTCCTCGACTCTATTCTTGGAGTCACCCCCCTTTCATGTTTAGGCGACTTTGTGATGGGATAAGAAGACCAATAAGTAAACTCAACAATGGAGCTTGGTGTATGTAGAAGAGCTCGACGAAAGGACTTAACAAGTTCTCTCGATGGGTAATCTTTGTTGTATTCATATCGGCAGATGTAATCCACGAATATTGTCAATTAGTTATATGGGATGTTAGCACATGAATATATTCATATTCTAGTAGCACCTACGACAGTAAATTAATTATAAGGGATGTTAGCACATGAATATAATGATATTCACCCTCCACTATTGCGTTCATCTCTCAGCAACTATCGCCTCTATACTTCTTGTCTACGTACTATCAATCCTTATGACTCCGTATTACCTCAAAGAAGATTCCATAAACCAGCCTCTGAGGCATCCCGCCTTATCTCTTCTATTACCATCCTCATCTGTTCCTTTAGCTTGTTTATTTGTTGCAGCACCAATTCCCAGGCGCGATCCATCATTTTTCTTCGTTCTTAATCAAAGATCTCCTTGTTAGGCAACGTGTGAAATCCACGCTTACCTCACGTTTTAGAATGTTAATTTCTTTTAGGATGCGATATCGTATAGTTCATAAGTTCACACAATTTGAGAGAAAGTTTGTGATAGGGGGTTTGATGGAGAGAGATAGATAGAACTCAAGCTTCTGTCCTTTTTCTTATCGCCCCCTCTGTCGTCCATTGAGGGTGGGAGAAGCCCTCTATTTATATGCTCCATAAGATATCATTGACCCTCGTAGGGCTATAAAATAGAAAGAAATAAAAATACAATATCAGAAGCTGACTGCGTGAGGCCTGTCTGAGATTTATCGTTGAAGGGATGTCTTTGTGAATGTTAGGAGACTCATAAATGGACATGAACAATAATGAATTTCTAGAGAGTCACCCCCTCTCATGTTTAGGCGACTTTGTGAGGGAATATAAAACTATTTCTTTGCAAGATGTAGTCTCAGGAGAGTACGAATTTCTTGAGTTCTTCATTTGAGAGTAATCGCACCAAAGATTTACTTCAAACCAGAAATAATATACAAGGAAGACCTTAAGCAGCTTCTTTTAGCAAAGAGTAGTAAGCGTCAAAAAGATTATTGTAGGATAGTATTTGACGAACTTAATGGTTAACCTTTGATGGTGGCCAAGCCTCACATAATGAGAAAAAAGAGATAATTAGAGAGAGCAGGGGAGAGAGAGAGAGAGAGAGGGAGAAGAGAGTGAGAGTGAGAGAGATAGAGATAGACATTTATCTATCTCTCGCTCACTTTTTATTCTCTCTCTAACTCACTCTCTACCTCACTCTTACTTTCTATTTTCTTCTCTTCTCTCTTGCTCACTCTCACTCTCACCCTCACCCTCTCCCTTCATCTCTCTCTATCCCTTTGTCCCTCTCCCTCTGCTTATTGTTATTTGCCTCGTGCTTCTCTTCTAATATTTGATAAATCTTTAGCCTCCACTTCTTGCAATCTCAATATCACCTTTCTAGAGTCATCTCAACTGCAAAGAAACAGTTTTGTCCTTCTATTCTTTTAACAGAATAAAAAAAGCTTCTAGGAAAACTTTGAGAGAGCTACATCCCAAGACAAAGCTAGAACTTTCATGATGATTAAATTTCTAAAATACATCTGACATTGAATTCACTTGCAATAGCTCTTAAAATTGAGAAGAGATGGGATCAAGATTAAAACCCAACTCACAAGATCGAATCAACGGCCTAAATATGTTGATTAGATATTAAGTTTGGTAAGATTATATGACCGAGGAATTTATGAAATATCGATACTACAAAGTATATGCTTCCTCTTGGGACAGTCTAGACGTTCTCAAGAAACCACTTGCCCTCTCTGTAGACAATCTAGACGTTCTCAATAAACCACATGCCCTCTCTGTAGCCTTTGAGCACTCAACATAACAAGATTCTACTCGAGTATCACCAAAACACGATGGCTCTTATGTCATTGAATTAAGATGCGCCAAAATTAACTCCTTGGATAGCAATCACAATAGATTGTCATTCGCTTTACTAGAAAAATACATCTCATCCATCACTCACATGTCGCAGCCATTTCACACTAACTAGCAATCTCCCTTTAACGGTTGTAGTAAAGGTTTTGTTTTTCGAGGCCTATGTTGCTTGATTATAAATATTAATCCTTCAAGTTTTAAAGAAATTTGTTTTACATTCTTTGCACACTAGTTGTCTATTACAACCTGATCGCTATTTTCTTTACCCAAAATTCTACTGCAGTTATCTTCATCGGCCTACATGTCTCCCATATTATTAAGCTTCTCATAAATTGCAACTTTGTAATCCCGTTCAAAAAGAAAAAAAAAAAGGTGATTTGACATAAGTTTACAAATGGATCAATTATAATATTTGTGTTTGCCTCTCTTTTTCGATCTTGTTTGATTTGGTTGGCATTGTTCACTAGTCTTATTTTTCAAGTATCTCAAATATAGGATATCTTCTTTCTTTTTTTGAACAGTAAAACAATTTACATCCACTCTTGTTCTCTTGAGTAGCTAGAGAATCCAATTGTTCATATCTATAAAATTGCCTATTTTTGGAGATCACCATCATGATTATGAAGTGAGCCAAAAATTATTGTTCATGTCCTACAACTCTTGAGACCTGCTAAGAAGGCACTCATCGAGCTTTCTAAATCGAGAGATTTAAAGAGGGCATTACTATGTTGGAGGTAATCCTAGGAGATCTCAAGTTCAATGAGACAAACTACATTGACTTCTTGGTCACCAACATTTCCATCACTTGTAATGATATTTTCATTTGCCCTTTCCTGAACACATTCCGAGTTGTAGTCTCTACTAGCCACCTTGCCATAAAATTTAAGATAAAATATAATCGATAAAAGTTCTTTCAAAATATGACTTGAATAGAGTCAAAGGGAACAACTCTTTCATCCTTAATGCCAACGAAAGAAACCACAAATGTCACAAACTGAATAGAAGGATTCATAAGAAAATGTTGAAAGCAACTCTCCTACGAAGGTATATTTTGAAGAGAACTTGTGAATTTATATTTGCGATAATTTCAATATATTTTCTTGGAAATCCTCTAAAATGCATGGAGTGGGCTTTAACATGACCTATCATCACTTACACATCTACCTTGATAGTAAACAGTAAAGCAAAGAAATGAAAGTTTTGTTGTAGACATCAAACAGGAGGTCAATGATGTCAAAAAGCTTCTCATTTTGGGATCATTCGAGAGGTCCAATATCTTGAGTGGATATTCAACTTAATGATCATGAAGAAACCACAATAGAGGAATAGATGTGCATAGACTTAAGAGTTAATGATGTTTGCTCAAAGGAATCTAATCCTAATTCGAACTTTGATGCATTGGTTGACTCAGTCTTGGGATATCTTTCCTTGCCATCCTAAACATGTTCTCGAGATATCATCAAATAAATATGCACTGAGACATGGAGAAAACTAAGTTCATCACCAATTAACCTTTTTTCTATAATGTAATTTCAATTGAACTCGAGTCTTTACTGAAGTTCTAAATTGCACAAAATTGAACTACAAAATGATGGACAAGCTAACACCAACTCTTTTCATCATTACTTGGCATTGTTGGGCCTAATTCCATGCAAAATGTATTTAAGGAAATCATTAATTAACCTCTCTAAAAAGTGCTTCAAAAGCCCTAGTTGTTAGGGAAAATTAGTGCATAAATTTGGCGAATATTATATCGATTATCCGTAAAATATCACTATTAAATGCTAAGTTATAGCCGAATTTTTTTACAAAACTTTATTCACATTAAACAAGTCTTGAAAATGTCAAATAATGTGATGAGGAACAAACATGGATCATGCACATCAATGTTATCTCCAAGGAAATGAAAGTGGAATTAGTGTAGTATTAAAAATCCCACATTCCACCATTATGCACTTCAAATCAAATTCACTATAGCCAACAACATACGATGTCATATTGGTTGGTACGCACTTCAATCTTACAATCAGTGCAAAACATTTAATTACCTTTAGTGATTCCTAACTTGTGGTAAGCCATATTCTAGGGAACTACAAAGCCTTGAGCAAATGCTTAACAAAAATACTGTTTGGGATCTCTAAATTGTGTAGATTTAATGTCATTTATAATTGCTAGAAGGAAAATAAAAAGATAGGCCTCTGAACAAAGTATGGACACATGCTAAATTCACTTAAAACTACGTCAAGTTGCCTCAAACCTAGTACATCGTCCTTAGGCCTTCCCATATCACTAACTCAAGCCTTACTAAAATTCTATTGAATTGTAACCAGAGAGGGAAAGGAAGAGTGGAGTTATTTAATTGAAAAACTATAATTTCTTTTTCAGAATTTAGTAAAACCTAATTTCTTTCGTCCTAAATTTCAAGGCCTAAACAGAACCACTTAAATCATATGTGTTATGTTTCATGTTCTTCCTCTTTATCCTCTCCTCTCTACCTTTGAAACAATTGACTTCCTCTCCATTAAGAGAAATCCAACTAGATCATAATTATCAGGCCAGTCATTCCAAACTAAGCACGTATCTTATCCTCTTCTTCTGTGACCAATCAAGTTCAAACTAACCCATTTGATAAACATTATTAATCGGACCTGATCATTCACATTTTCTAGTGCTCTCATTTAAATTGTTCAAGCTTGCTAAAAACAAATTGGAAAAGCATTGACCACCTATTGCCATCATGGTCCGCATTTATGCCTCCTAGCGGCAATGACAACTGAAGCTGACCCTAATAGGTGGAGAGATTTATATCAAAACGCATCAAAGTTTTTAGAAAATAGATGCTATCTCATAATTAATCTTGCACCTCGCATTAGAATGTTGTTCAAAAGGGTCCTACCAACAACAAACACGATGTCATTTGAAACCATCATACCTATCTCTCTAAACATCATCCAACAAGGTAAGCATGCCATGGAGGAGCCCTTATTCCATCACCACCTCATCGCTACTTATGTGGCGGAAAAACATTGACCACCTACCGCCACCATGGTCCTCATTTATGCCTCCTAGAGGCAGACAACGAAAGCTAATCCTAATAGGCGGAGAAATTCATATCACAACTTATCAAAGTTTCCAGAAATATAGATCCTATCTCATAATTAATCTTGCACCCAACTAGAATGTTCAAAAAAGTCCTACCAGCAACAACTACAACGTCATTTGATACCATCATACCTATCTCTCTAAACATCATCCAACAAGAAAGGCATTCAATGAAGGAGCCCTTATTCCATCACCACCTCACTGCTGCTTATGTGACCGATTGCTCTCTTTTAGCTTTAGATGTCATAAAAGAACCTCTACCAATGAAGTTCAAGGTCCTTGCACTCGAGCAATATAAAGGCCAAGCAACCATGTCGAGTACTTGAGAAATTTTATTAAAGCCGTGGTTATCATGTCGGCTATTAAAATCAAAATAGCCATGCATCTTATTAAAGCCATGGTTATCATGCCGGCTACTATATATATTTTATGCACCTACCTCCTAACATCATCTCTTTCTTCATCACTTCATTGGCAGTTCTTCTTCAAGTATGTCACTAAGAATCACTAGAAAACATTCTAGACTAACGCAACACATCATGCAATTTGTATCAAGTTTAATAATAGTGATAATTTCATGACTATAATTTTAATTATAAAGGTAATACTAATTTAAAAAACTTGTGTTATGGTGTGGTGTAATTTATCATGTGAGGTGGTCTTGCAAACCCATGCATAAGTCTTCCCCTACTTGGTCATCTCATCAATTCCAAGTCAAATACAAAGTCAAAGTTACGACAACAACCCAATCAACTCAATGATGTTCACCAATAAATTCAAATATATTGCGCATAGGTGGTTCATATGTCACTTTGTGTTAACAATTCACTACCAAGTTTTCCAACTCAAAACACTCCTGAAGCAGGTCAAGACTAACACAACAAATCACGAGTTTTCAGTAGTTTAATAATGGATGTTAATTTTAATTTTAAGTACTTAATTATGATATGACGTGGTATATTTTATCATGCAAGGTGGCCTTACAAATTCATGCATAAGTCTTTCTCCAAATGGCGAGCTCATTATTTTGAGTTCAAGGTTGTCACATCAACTAGTCAAGTAAATACCCTAATCCTTTATACCTCTTCCACCCTCCCCTTTTTCTAAATGAGGAATTTTGGTGGATACATGCATTTTCTAGGTTTGGCTCCCCTCTTCCTTGGAAATGCTGGTTGCCTTTAGTCTCCCACATGCTAGATTATGTTTTAATTTAAATAATCCTTTTATATAATGGTTGAAAACATGCAATAGATGAGGTTGTTGAATAAATTTAACATATAGAATAATATTTTCTTATTTATGGAGGAATATTTTAATCCAAATTGTTTGGATACTGACTTGGCGATCTTCTCCAACCCAACTTCATTTTGAGACTTGGTTCATTTTCATTAACTTGCTTTATTTTTAATCTTATTTTTTGAACTGTTTTGACATCAAAATTAGCCCCTCTCATGATTTAGAGTTGTTCTCAAAATTTCTTGAACTCCAATGTAAAGATAAACACAACCTTTGTAAGCCCTCTCAAAACAAAGCCTAAAACCATTTTACCGCTCTTTCATGGCATACTAAATAAATTCTAATCTAGTCCACGGCATCAATGAACACTTCTAATCAATCCCCATGACCTTAATATAATTGGTCTCCACACAAAAACTAGCCCACAGTTTCATGAAGCTCTCTACAACGTCAAGTAAAATACCTTCCCAAAATTCCTTCATCCAATGAAAAAAAAATGAAAAAAATATACTCACCTCCGTCCTTCCACCCAAAGCTTACCCATCATTAAGTGCAGGTATCGACAAGGCTGCATCAAATACATTCGTATTAATAACTGCCTCATCACGCTGTCTTTTCAGCAATTTAAATTTACGTTATCAATTTTAAGTTAATGTCTACTTAAGGTGAAAAATAAAAGCTAGCTCCATAGAAAAACAATATTAGAAACAGTGTTTGAGACTCCAAAATTTTGCCTTCCATATAATTAGCTTCCTGAAATTTCAATCATTCCTCAAGGTCTAGATATTTCAAAGAACTTTTTAATAATAACAATCCTTGCAAAAATTTTCTTGTTCCTTCTTTACAATATTGTTTCCACTTCGCCATATGATCATTTTTGCAGGTTGTTCTCTAGGAGAAGACACTCCAACTCATTGGCATATTTCTAAAGTTTCAACTTTTGTTTCATTACTTTTATTGCAACTATAAAGAGTTCTTTGGGGTCTAGATAATTGGTGCAACAAATCATGGGATTTTTGATAGTTTTAAGGCCATAAATCCAAGCTCATCTATGTTGGTGAGCACATTAATCTTGTTTGCTAATGCTAAGGTCATAATTTCAAATTCATTCAATTCGAGTGTTGGCTGAGTAGCCAAAATTTTATTTGAGCCTCTAGAGGTAATTCATCAAGTGGTGGATCAAGTTAAGTGAGTAAAACAATGAGTATCTTCCTCGCTTTGTCATTAAAGTGCAAGTCTTAGAAAACTGTCTCGGATTCTACTCAAGAGGAAAGCAAGCCCTAAAGGATAATATAGTCTTAGCAGACTTCATCGTAAAGTCAACTCAAGAGGAGAGGGATCCCTAAGGCATCTTGGCACCGTTCAAAGCTACTAGGATGAATCGTGAGAGATAATCATTGCATGGCTAAATATAAAATGGATGCATACAAAATGCAACTAAATTGTATACATGGATGCCAAGTGAAAAAAAAGTTAAAACTTTTTTCTGTACGTAATGAATTTACAACAATCCATTTAGATTTTTTAAGCACTTCTTTGTTTCCTTGCATTCACATTCTCGACATATAAAGCCCAAGCACACATATTAAATATCACCAAAATGTGATGATTGAAACCGTTAAAATATTAAAATTTCCCATAAGAACAAAAAAACTTTTTTTATGAAAGCACGAATCTTTATGAATCTTTTAAAAAAATAAAACAATTCCACACTTTGATTGAGCAAGTGCCCCAATGAGCATAAATTGGCTTGTTTGGCCTCTAGACAAAGTCCAAGTTGGTTAAAAAATTGCTATCAAAGCCTAAAATAGACAAACTGAAGCTCGAATAGGCCCAAACCCAAACCAGATAACTGAATGATTGTGTCAGGCTAGTAGCCATCCTGCCAAGTGGTAAATGTAACCTCCAATTAGGGGTTGATGAATATCCCATCTTTATGTTTTCCCACTCGCTTGTAATGATTTCCTTAACTGTGAATATTCTTCAAATTCTTACAACCCCTCAATTCCACCTCATCATGAGCTCATCTCAATATTTCTCAATATGAAGAAAGGTTCCTTAACACTCATAACTAATAAGTGCAGTTCTTGTTTTTGACATATCTAAGTGCGAAAGCAAAATACCTTATTACTTCCGCAAAAAATTTCAATTAACCCACTAAGCCAACATCATCATTGTGATTATAAAGTCGATCTACAGATCAAAATATTTTTAATTGCTCATTAAAGGAGCAAGCAGTGGCCCAATACCACAAGCTACCTGCCCTTGCCATGGCCAAGAAAGTCAGTGAATCTACCTCGGGCCAAGATTCATACTAAGTTGATTCAAGCAAGCATCACTTGATTCAAAATTATAATTTATTTGAGTCAACTCAAGACATCCCAAAATGTTTCGATTATAAGAAAACTCAAAATTGATTTCGAGAAAAATAATAATTAGTTGTCAGCATTACATATAAAAAAATATATTATATTGCATAATTTACACATTATATATCATAAATATTGCATAGTTTATGTATATACCCATTTTGAGTTTTATTTCGGGGGAGCCTTCATTTAAGCGAGCCTTGCAATATCCAAAATTAATTTTGAGTTCAAACTAAAGCTCAAAATCAACTAAAATTAATTCAATTTGCTTAGCTGGCATGTCAAACTTAGAGCAACTTTCATAGTGTTTTCATCTTTATAATAACCCTGCTAGAGTCAAGTTTGATTCGATCCTAACTTGGCAAAAACTTCAAATAATGTGAAGATAAAGCATCTAATGGTTGTGTTAGATTTCAAATGAGCATTAAATTTAATAGAGTATATACCAAAATCAACCACTGCCAAATTTATATGAATCCAACTTCATTTGATTAATAGAAATTTATAACTATTAAGAATTTGGATCTTTTGAAGCTCCCACGGCTAACCATAAACCATTAATTAGAGTACTCACATCACCAAAAGCCATCATTCATAACACCGATGTGCAATGACTATCATTGCCTTCTAACCTATCATTCTTGTCACCTCTATACTTGCAACCACAAACCATAGCATCGTTGGATCATTCCCTTCGAGACTATCAATGTCACTACTTACAAAGGGGTCATAGTTGTCATCCTAAGGTTTATTGTTGCCCCAACCTTTAGATTAATCTCAATAGAGAGCTTTGAGGCTACAATTATGGTAAACATCAAGTTTCTTTCAAATGTTTTCCCTAAGCTCGCTAAAGTAGACATCTTTAGGTTTACAACTATTTTCATCTTCAGGCAGGAATACTGATACCATCTCAATGCTCATCACAGCATGCCTTTAGTTGTTTTCATCTTCAGGCGCTTCCTAAAATAATATTTTTAATGGAAATAACATAAACAACTGTAACAAAACAAGTATAACTTCTTTCTTTAGATTTATATTTCTCTCATAGTAACATGGATTCCACATTTTTTTTGAATAATGAGGTATTACAGACTTTAATGCATCTAAATCCACATACTCAATTGTACGATCTTAAATAAAGAAATTATATGGTAAGATAAATGAAAAGACAAAATTAAGCAAATGGCCAATCTGGCAGCTCACAGGACAAGTCCTTCCCCCTCCTGTAACGTTAATACATATAATAATATTAAATAATATGGGTTTCATGAATTGTATTCAAGTTGCAGCCGGACAATGAAACATCTGGTCAGCTCGCCTCCAGGCCACTCCCCCAAATGCATAGCAAGAAGGCAAATTGGAAGGGGTCAGGTTTTCTAGTTAAAAAGCCTATTTCTGCTGTACTATATATGTGCCCAAAAATTATAAGACAATGAAGATAACGAGTTCCTAACACAAGCCTGGTTCTTCGAATTTCTTGCATGAAACAGAAATTACATCTATCAATTTTATTCCCTAGATCAAAAAAGATGTCCCAGCCAATTTTCACTGTTGTTCAATCAGCGTTCATATAACCCAAAGAAAATTCTCCCCCAAACCTTCAATTAGCCAATCACTGGGCGATAAAACGAACAAGAAAATCCGTTATTAACTTTATAAAACTCCGAACTCCGAAAGGCAAATAGAACTTCCAATCTCACGCCAAAGTGAATACAGAAAACAAAAAAAATTATAGAAAGATGGAGAAAGCAACTAACCAAGAAGAAAAGATTCAGCCGACAGGAAAAGGGCCAATATCACCCGTGCGAAGGGCGCGAGCGATTTCATCTGCGACGATAACGCAAGACGATATCCAGCCGTCGAGCAATACCCAGATCATGTTCACTATATAGGTTGCAAATCCCAATGGCATCGCCATGGCCATCACCTCCTTCACAACTCGGCGTTGCTTGAAGAAATCATCACCAAAATCACAAAATTTCCACCCAATTTATCCTTGAGTGTCTTCCACGTTTGAAGCCTTGTACTTGAAAACAAAAGGTGTACAAGCAATAAGATATGTAAAATTAAGATAACGAAGTCTCACTGCTTCGATTTGTTTTTTTTTAGGGTTTTACGACAACAGAACAAAGAAAGGTTTTACCTTTCATCCGAGGTCGGCGGAATCCCTGTAAAGAAATAGGAAGAGATTCCATGATCGGATAGACTCTGGAATGGATGAGGATTTGGGATTTGGTCGGCCAGCCTTATCTTTTCTAGCCAGTACGGTGCCGACTTGCCGCCCCCGGTCCCTGACAGCCGGGCCCTCAAGTGTTTTTGTGTAAATATCAAAATCTGAGCGTTATATATGTAAACTATGCTTTTTATTTTAATTTAGAGTTTTAAGTTGCGTCTTAAAATAAGTCATGATATGAAGATTAAACATAGAGTAAGTTTTTACCTAAAAAAATCTAGAAAGTAAAAAATCACAGGAGACTGACGGCGAGAAAGAGTTACTAGATTTTCTAAGTTACAACATTGACTGACGGCATCCGATCTGTGGTGATCTACGATGGTTGGCGGTGATCGACATCGATCGACGGTTGTCAGCGGCAGTCGACGGCAACAGGAGTACTCGATGGCAGTCGATGGTTGTTGACGTCGGTCAGCATTGGAACCATATTGGAATCATATTTAAATTTATTCGAATCTCATTCAATCTATTTTGTACTCGTGTCTAAATTTTGCTCTAATTGTAGCGTACCATCTCTCTTTTAATTATGCCTAAATTATTATTCAAGCCCTTTTTAATCCAAGTACGAACAATGTTTAAACAAAAACTCAATCCAACTACGAACAATAGTTCCCTTTATTTTGCTAAACATGGGAGAAAATTAAAAATTTCCCCTTGAAATACATTTCTGTTCCTTCTATTTTCTACTTCATCATCTCTCCCATGTTAAACTCTGAATCAACATTAAGGGATGAAGTAAATCTCTGAGCTATATGTTAATCTGTCCTGCTACTCCATTGAAAGATTACAAGCAATTATGACAACATATTGAACATTCACAAAAATTGTTTTTAATGTTCTTAAAAAGAATGTTAATTTACTATCATATTTCTTAAAAACAATAAAATAAAATAAACTATAACATTAATCCCAAACAATCCCTACATTTTTATCCAAGTTATTAATTTTATTAAGATAGTGTAATTTCAAATTAAAAAAAACGTTATATATATATATATACAATCCCTACATTTTTATCCAAGTTATTAATTTTATTAAGATAGTGTAATTTCAAATTAAAAAAAACGTTATAGTATGTACAAACCACTATGGCAAATCATCATTTTACACACCCCAAAATGCTTCCCGGAAGACCTGCTGATCAATTCTCCTTCAATTTAACTGAAAGAATAGTATTCGGTTCATCTGTGGTTTTCTGAATGCGTCTGATTAACTGTGGTTACTTCAGATTTAAATTTAGACAGTCCACACAATGCTTTCAGCACTCCAAAACCAAACCTTGCGGAGAACTGGAGCAATTAAACATGTTCGGAGAGTTCATGCCTTCGTAGACAAATATCCTCGGAGCATTCCATGTCATCTTCACCGGGCTTTGAAATGTCACCATTTCCGTTGTTGAGTCTCGTTATCAGAGTTGGAGACATAGGAGCATATAAGCCTGAAATATGGAGGGTGGAATAAATGAGCAGTTTGATTTTTACTCTCAGAATAATGTTAGAGAGAGAGAGAGAGAGAACCTCTGCTGGTTCTGTCATAGTCCTTGGTAGCATGTAATAGAACTGTGCCAGACAGAACAACAATCAAGCCGCAGATTTCAGAGATTATGCTTCCTCCACTTTGCCCCTCCCAATCCTGAAAGCATTAAAATTTGAACATTTACATTCAAGCTTAAGGTTATGCTGGAGGCATTTACACACATATCACCCAATTCATATATATATTTACATAGCTAACACCTAAACTTTACATTTTATATGCAACCAAGAAAATATTTCATATCACATAAAAAATACCAATATTTCAACTTTTTAAAGGTTCATTTTAGTCCTAGAGTCTATAAAAGTGTTAATTTAGCCCCTAAATTCTTTTAATGTAAGGTCAAAATAATCCTCTCTATGACTATTTCAAGTCATATTAAAACAGTCCAATAACTAATTTAAAACTTTCATAAACTCTCAGACCAAAATGTCACCATGTAAATAATCTGAGGGACTTTTTTAACACTTTTCTCGATTTTTAACATATTGGTCAAGCATATAGAAGATAGCGACCATAGACAGTTTATCTGAAGTTGCACTTCCAAGGAACTGTTTTCTCAATGCACATGGTAAAGAACCATGACACAACTTCTCATAATGAAGACAGATTTTATATTGAAAATATTTGCAGCATGAGAAGCAAAGAAAAAAAAAAGAACACATTTGCAATTGCAGTTGCTAATTTGCAAATAAAATTACCTTAAACATTATCACGCTTGCGAGGATCGTAAGAGTTGTGAACATTACATAATATATAGGAGATACGATGGCAGTATTAAAGGTGTCCAGAGCCTGAAGTAAAAGCAATTAGAGAGAATCATTAGAAAGATAATACGAAAAGAAGCTAATAATATATATGAAATAACGAATGAAAAATTATACTTTTGGATGCATTTCACATATTTGGAGGTTTAGTAATTCAGGAAGAGTGGAAACAACAATACTCTCTGAGAACATTGGAGTAAGATATTACATTTAAACCAAAGAAAAAAAAGCTCTACTATTCCGTTTTTTTCTGCGTAGCAAATGGAAACCTATAATAGCAGGTCAAAGGGGAGGAGAAGTATAAGTTCCAATCAATGCTGGGTAGCAATGATTTGTATGACAAATTAAGCAATTTTAATCAGATACAACAAGAAGAAAAACTTCCTGGCTACGAATCCCTTTCAAGCTCTCCACCAATATATGCATGGCGATATTCACGAATAATTACTTTAAATTATTTACTTTATTTTGATGATTTGTATGATGATTGTTGAGATTTAAATCTAGTTTAGAGTCCTAATTGTAAATAGGAAATATAGAAGAAGTCTAGAGATTTATTTATAAAATATTATAAGGTCCTATTTAAGCCCAAGTGGTTAATGAAATAACACGTACTTCTTTATGGTATGAAAGCTAAACCTAGCCACTGCCGTTTTCTAGGAGTTGGGATCAGGCTGGAACTCTCATTTTTCTCTTCGTTATGCTTTCTCCTCGCGAAGCGATATCAATTAGAGCAAACTAGGAAGGCAACGACAGGATTGCGGCGTTACTTTAATGATCCAGTCATGATTAAAGCTAGCTGGGAAGGCACTGAAGGGATTGCGACGTGGACTCTATCAATACAATCGTGAATAAAACTAATCGGGAAGGCACTGAAGGGATCGAGACCTGTCTATTGGCGACACAATCATGATTAGAGCTAACTGGGAAGGAAACCACAGGACTGCACCATGCCGACTTGGAAGGCAATGATGGGATTGCCACCTACAGATGTGAATTATCAAATTCAAGTGTGATATGAGTGATCTAGTCTTGTGATTGAAGATGTCAGGAGACGGAGATAGTGCAGGAGGTAAAAGTTTGGAGCTTCTAGAGAAGATGGATTATGAAGTTCTGAAGGTCTTGATCGGGCTCATAAAGAGAGCTAGCGTCTCTAAGAGAACCACTACATCAGCACAAGCTCTGAAGTAGGTGAAGCAAGATCTCCCTCATGTGGATCTAAAGCTTGATGGACAAACTACTTATCTGAGTTGGATGCATCAAATTGAGGCTGCCCTAAGAGGGAAGAGACTAGAGGGATATCTGACGGGAGTCGAGACTGAGCCAGAGGATGAGTGGAGGAACACTCATGCCTTACTTTATACCTGGCTTCTCAACTCAATGATTTCATTGATTGCCTCATCAGTGGATGACAATCAAAAGGTGAAGGACATCTGATCAAAGCTGAAGAAGACCCGTGCTAAGACCAAGAACTGCATGAGAGTATTCCAGATTCAGTGTGACTTAGAGGTAGTGGTGCAAGGTGATGAACGATTCAGGAGTACTCCATAGAGCTGGAGAGACTATGGCAAGATCTTGATCACTTCTTACCTATATTGAGCTGTGGTATGTCAGAGTGTAAGAAGGGTGAGATCTTTGCACATATGAGGACTATACAGTTTCTGGCTCATCTGAATTTGACATTTCATCAGAGGAGAGCGGTCCTCCCAGCTCATACAACAATCCCATCACTGGATGAGGCCATCACCGTAATGATACAGGATGAGAGTCACATGAGGCAATACTCTGAGCCGAGTGGACTTCCAGGTATGTGATCTGCTTTGGCTGTCTCGAGCTTAGGTATGATAGATGCTCAAGGAGAGATCCACATGTGCTACAATTGTGGAGAAGTAGGACAACTGAGCAAGGACTGTCAAAAGCCACCCAAAGAGAGAGAGACAAGAGGATGTGGACAGTCTAGAGGTCGTGGTCATGGCTGTAGAGGCCAAAGAAGTGGAAGAGAGGGCTACTGAGCAAATCCGATAGTTGCAGAGGATGAGAGAAAGACAGGGGTGGTCTTTATCTATAAGAATCACGAGTTCCTGAAAATGTTGAAGAGGAAGCATAGAATGGCAAATAATCCGACTAAGGATGCATCCACCTTATCGTCATTCAAGGGCAACATTGCTACTTATGCTCACTCGGTCAAAGGTACTCGTAATACACATACTCTTGCCTCTATATCCGCCATAATAAAAAAGAATAAATAATTGATTCTAGTAAATCGACAAGTGACAAGTAACGCTATCGAGTTATCTTCATATACTCATCTAGCAGTCCTAGAGAGCATTCAGACCGCTGATGGTACAACACATCTTGTGGTTGGTAAGCGTATAGTGAGGGGATGTACTCGGTTTTAACATTGCTACTTTGTCCAATATTTTGTATACTCCTTCCTTTTCAGTGAGTCTTTTATCCAATAGTGTCATTATTCTTAAACAAAATATATTATTTTGTTTGATATTCTTAAGGTGATCTTTCAACAGAAGGGGACTGGTCGGAGACTTGGAACTGACACTTAACATAACGGAACTGGGTTCTTGGATAGAGAGGGGATGTACTCGGTTTTAACAACCATGGTAGATAGTGCTGGAGTAAGAGGATCTAAGAGTGCGGAGGATGTGATGTTGCTACATCATAAGCATATGAGACACTCTTCGTTAAATCTGTTGAGTCATTTGTATTTGTCTCTATATGAAAAGATAAATAAACAAAAACTTATAAGTGATGTTTGTGCGTTTGGTAAATATACCAAAAGCTCTTATGTGAGTTCTTGTTTTTTGATTTGATGCATTCAGATGTATAAGAACCTTGTTCAATAACTTCGATGAATGATTATAGATATTTTATGGCGTTCATTGATTTTTTTCTCATGTTAATTGACTATAATTGATGAGGAAAAAAAGAGATGTGTTTGCTTGCTTTAAAAGCTTTCACGAAACGATTCAGACTCAATAAGATATAGTAGTGAAGGTATTGAGGTCTGATAATGGAAGACAGTATACTAACAAGGCGTTTGAGGAATACATGTCCGCCCAATGGATACAACATCAAACCACATGTCCATATACACCAGCATAAAATAGAATAGCAAAGAGGAAGAATAAACACCTTATAGAGGTAGCATGAAGCATGATGATCTCGATGAATGTCCCAAAACACTTGTGAGGGCAAACAGTTTTGACAACCGCTCAATTAATCAACAGAATGCCCCCAAGTATGTTGAAATGACAATCTCTTTGTGAGTTGTTGAAAGGAGATAATAAAAGGATCCTTCCATTGAAGGTATTTGGTTATGTGTGTTTTGTGAAGGACAATAGACCAACAATAGAGAGGTTGGATCTCAAAGCCGTGAAGTGTGTTTTTATGAGTTATTCTGCTACTCAGAAGATATATGTTTGTTGGAGTCCAATAGAGAAAGATTTTTTGTGAGTATGGATGTGACATTTAGAAACTTCAAACCATACTATTCCTTGGAGGTGACCTCCCCTTTTGGTGACTTGCTATACTAAAGGTATGAGACAAGAGGGGAAGAGTAGTAATGTTGAGAGATTTGTACATGTGGGAATGATGCCTTGTCCTGTTGTGTGTAAAGAATTTACTAGGGAAGAGCCAGACAATGTAAAAAATAAAACTGAGAATGAGCCGAACAATGAGAAAAATGAGCCCAAAGGTGATGGGATTCAAGTTCAAGGGGAGCTGAGAGAGTATACAAGGAGGCAGAATGAAGAAACAGTGTTCGTCGTGCCACTTGTGACATCAAATCCCGTCCTGATCTACCCCAACTAATGAGACACCTGCACCATCCACCTTAAAATCAAATTACACAGGCGATTTGATTCCTCTCCCTTCTCCTGTCACTTCCATGACTTTAAGGAGGACCTCTCGCAGTAATGCGGGTTTTTCTTCTGATCGTTATTCTGGATTGCCTTGGGGTCGAAGATGATTCCGAAGACTTGATTTCTCGATATCTGAAATATACAATTCATAACTGAAATTCATGAATGAACATAGATGAATTGAGAAAGATATGGTTTCATCAAAATAATGACTTTTTTGAAGTTCTATTTCCGTTTGAGGACAATATGAATGTTAGATCGTGTTCCATTCAAACACTCAGAGGGTTACGTTTTGATTTCTCACATGAGATTGCTCAGTCTATCTCATACTCTAATATATCATCTGTATACAGATCATTTATGACATCTTTGAACACTATCTCTTTACCTAATTGTTGGTAGGTAGCTAAGGAAGATCCAAAATGGAAGGTTGTCATACTGAAGGAACTTGGTGCTCTCAAGAAAAATAAGATGTGGGAGCTCGTGTTGCTACCAACAGGGAAAAAGGAAGTTGAATGCAAATGGGTCTTCATTGTGAAACAGACCTCAGAAGAAAATTTGATCACTACAAAGCACAGTTGGTGGCGAAAATGTATAGTCAAATGTATGGCATTGACTATGATGAGATATTTGCACTAGTAGTGAAGATTAAAACAGTTAAAACTCACATCCCTCTTGCTGTGAATGATGAATGGATATCACACCAATTGGATGTGAATAATGTGTTTCTTCATGGGGATCTGCATGAGGAGGTGTACATAGAGATACCCCCAAACCTCGATACAAACCAGACGATGGGAAAGGTATGAAGACTGAGGAAGTCATTGTATGGTTTGAAAAAATCTTGTCGAACTTGGTTTGCAAGTTCAGAAGAGCAATGGTAGGAAATGGGCTATCAGCAGATCAATGCCGACAACACAATATTCATTTGATGATATGGTGGTCACACCACTATACTTGTTGTATATATGGATGATATGATAGTCATCGGTGATGATGAGAGAGATTGTGTCGCTAAAGGTAAGATTGGGCAAAGAGTTTGAGATGAAGAACCTGAAACAACTTAGATACCTTCTTGAGATTGAGAGGGCTCGTGGAGCAGAGGGGATTATCCGATCTTAGAGGAGCATGTGCTAGACTTGCTCAAAGAAATAGGCACTTTGGGATGCAAGCTTGCAGTTTCACCAATTGATAAGAAGGTAAAGTTGAGTGCAGAGGCAAAAGAGCTATTTGATCGCGAGCGA
Organism: Phalaenopsis equestris; assembly: GCF_001263595.1. Taxonomy (NCBI): domain Eukaryota; kingdom Viridiplantae; phylum Streptophyta; class Magnoliopsida; order Asparagales; family Orchidaceae; genus Phalaenopsis; species Phalaenopsis equestris. Next base: position 5,683,841 of record NW_018165280.1, read on the forward strand.
TACCAAAGGTTGGTAGGTAGTCTCATCTATCTAAGTCACACTCGTCCCGACATATTATTTGCAGTAAGCGTGATGAGCCGTTATATGCATGATCCGAAAAAGGGCCACATAAATTTTGTGTATCAAATTTTTGAGGTACCTAAAAAGTACACCAGGGAAGGGGTTAATCTTCAGAAAGAATGTACATGTAGGCATTAAAGGGTATTGTGACTCTGATTGGGGGAGTTGTGCCGATGATAGGAGGCCCACATCTTGATACTGCATGTTTGTAGGGGCCAACTTGGTCTCTTGGAAGAGTAAGGAACAGTCAGTAGTAGCAAGGTCAACAACAGAGACAAAATATAGGGTCATGACCTTAGAAGTTGTTGAGATGATGTAGCTGAAAACCTTATTGGTCTAGCTCAAGGTGGATCAAGGAGCTCAAATGAAGTTTTGGTGCCACAACAAGTTAAAAATCAACATTGCCAACAACACGGTGTAACACAATAGATACAAGCATGTGGAGATTAATAGGTTCTTCATCAAGGAAAGGCTGAACAACGAACAACTGGAGCTACGTCATGTAGCCACTAGAAAGCAAGTGGTTGACTATCTCACAAAAGGACTTAGCTCATTTGATCCGTCTAAATTATGTGACTAGATGGGCTTAGTGGATATCTTTTGCCCATCTTGAGGGGGAGTGTTGAGATTTGTATTTAATTTAGAGTCCTAATTGTAAATAAGAAATATAGAAAGAGTTTAGGGATTTATTTGTAAAATGTTATAAGGGCCTATATAAGCCCAAGTGGTTAATGAATAGAAAAAGTTCTTCAAGGGCAATTACTTCTTTAAAGATATTCATAGAAAAATGACTATTACTTATGACAACTATAAGTACAGTGCTAATGTGAACAAGAGTATGTGAAATTCAAACCAATTGAAAAAGGTGATAGAGCACTGAATCCTAAAAAAATTACTACCATAACTTTTAGGAGATTAAAGATAAGTATATACAAACATACAACATATTAAGACAATTATAAATTAGAAATCCTCTCAACCCATTTAAGTCTTAGGCAATGGCCATTGCCATATAGCTGTCACCTTTGATGGATCCGCCAACACCAAGGTCTTGCGCAAACTAGGGTCTCCACGAAGCACCATCTTATCTCCCTTCGAAAACTCAATGGTCAAGAATCTCCAATTCATCTTCATCTCCTCTAAGGATTGCAACCATTTCATACCTAATATCACGCCAGTGCTCCTTACATCCAAGGGAAGAAAATATTCCATTCCCTGAATGTCTAACAGTGTTAAAATCACTCATTTACAAGCTCCCATGTTCTTCTCCACCCGTCTCGTCCCTATCATGATTGAAACTTCCGGTGTCCACCATCTTAAACCCCAATGGCTTCACTACTTGAGTAAAGATATGGGTGGCCTCACTATCTATCAACACAACTATGTCCTGGTCTCTGATCTAACCCTAAAGTTTCATAGAGTGGTTCTGTGTTAAACCGCTGACGAGTTTAATGTGGCTTCTGCCACATTTAAGCCTTCTCTAATTTTTTATCCCTCGTTTCCACGTCACACGCTGTGAGAGCCTGTAATGTCTGATCCTTGTAACGGTATCCTTGGGAAAACTTCTCATCACACTGAAAATATGACCTCTTTGTTCGCTTCTTCTAAATCTACGTCTCTGTATAACGTTTAAGTGTCTCCCCCGGTCGTGGCCCATTATTCCTGTCATGTGAAGCCTCATCATGGTTGTAGCGATTCAACATGACGTTCCACGTGTTGCTTCTAGTAGGCCTATTCCATTACAACTTTATTTTCAACCAACTTCGTTAATTATATAGTTTCCCTTAATTCTTGCAATATCAACAGACGAAGTGATGCTCGAATCTCTAGCTTCAACGATTTCATGAAATTGTCTTCCAAAACTTCCTTTGACATCCCTCTCAAACTGCCGACAGACCTTTTCTGGACCAATACAAAAAATTGCTCGTGTAAATCCCCTCCCGAGTGGTTCTCAAATGCTCTAAAAATCAGTCCTTGAATTTTTCTCATGTTATGATTGATTGACGTTGTTCCCTCCAATGATACGAAGCTAGAGCCTTCTCTTCAAAATATAGAGCCGACGCCATCAATTTTTCTTCCTCCATTAGCCTATTAACAACACAGTATCTCTTTACGTGATAAACCCAACCATAAGCATCATCTCCTTCCAAGCTTAACATCTTCAACTTCCTTATGCATGAGATTTCTCCGCAACATACTTGGCCAAAGTTCATTCCAGCCATGAAACAGGGCTTGGGTTCTCTTCCTTGACTCATATTGATTTCCCTTCCATAAATCTGACGCACCCATAATCAGCTCGTCTATCCCCATAGGCTCCTAAATCTTCTTCCGTCTGGAAGGCTGCATCAGCAAAAAGCACTGGTACGGTTGGAGGCAACCTTTACTGGTGTCTAACCCACGATGATTTTCTGTTTCAGGCTGAAACCCTTCAAATCGATCGTCTTCCACCCTAAATCGTACTTTTGTCTCATTCAACTCCCTGTCGCTCGTTCCAGTTGTTCATAAATCACGATATTCCTTCCAAGTGTTGTTGCACAAGTTCGCTTATAATTCCTTCACTCGATCACGCTATCGTCGGTGGCAGTTTTGTGTAAAACTCTGCAATCTTCTTCATTATTTCTTCCAAGGCTGCGAATATGCTCTCCATGATAAAAATCGTCCCTCCATCAACAAGAAATGCTTCTCCATTCCAAACCCGGTTTGCCTCACATCTTTTTTCAATTTCTCTTCCGAAGCATCTAGTCTCTTGGCCAACATCACTCCCTAGTTGATTTTTTATCCATAAAACAAAACCCTAGTAAACTGAAAATCCCATCATCGCTTCCCAACTAGCTCTTATCGCGGCTGTATCGCAAGTGATCCCTATCAAGTCAATCCAGTCATCGCTTAAAAGATAGCTCTTATCGCAACTATATCGTAAGTGGATCACATAATCACTTCCTAGCTAGCTCTTATCGCGATCCCGTTGGGAAGCTGCCTGAATTGCAAGGGACGTGAAAATCCTCGTATGCAGCGAGCCTGATAGCTAGGTTCGGCACGTAACTCCTTCATGCAACAATTTTGTTCGATCACATGATGACGAAGCCTTTGATACCAAATTAATAGGAATGGAGACAAATTTCCACAACAAAATTTTGGCAAATAAAATTTTTAACTTCACCAACACAAAACAACACAACTCAAATGAATAAAAGATAAGCACCTACAATTCGAGAGGTAGGCAATCTATCACAACCCTAAACCTAGCACCTATAATTTGAGAGGTAGGTAATCTCTCCCAAAACCCTAACCCTAATACTCAGAACAACAATCCATCATCCCCTAACCTTGACCGGAAATTCAAAAGCCTCCATCACCATCAAACTTGTTGCCTACTGTTGTTTGGCAGCATAAAATTGTTATTTATAGCAGAAAACCCTGCTCCATTCCCCCATCAGCCCGCCATTCACGTCCAAATTCAGCCAACATTTCTCTTACTTTTGTTACCCATCTTAGAAATAACCAATCCCTTTCTTGTATTCTTAAACACCTTCTACGAGCCCTAGAACGGTATCAGTGATCTCATCTTAAATAAATGTGCATTAGTAAACCATAGATTTAAGAACAACTTGCATCAAATGAATTTGTTAAATTAGAGTAAGCATTCAGTTGGACGGCACATGGAAACAGAATCTATTCAAAAACTTCCATCATATGAGTTCACCTCTGAGTAAAATAAGTGAAACCTTTTTTTCAACTTTGGCTTCTTCATGAGGTAAAGAAACTAATAACCACTTCTAAAACGGCATTGTATAATAAAATTAAATATAAAGTGCCAATCAAGCATTTTGATAATTGAACTTTAATTTGGATTTATCATGTGGTAACTGTGGGATTTAGAGTATTTAGTCATCAAACAGGCTTTACTAAGAAATCTTTGCACTGAACTATTCTTCAAATCTCAGTATTTTTCTAGAAGGCAATGGTTTGATCAAAGGAGACCATTGTATCCACAAGGAAACCTGAGGTCAAATCGAAGAGCCACAAAAAATTAAAAAAACAGACTTGTGAAGGAGAAAAGATCTCCTTCAACTAGTTCTCCTTTACAAAGCCTAGCTTCCGCCATGACGAACCATATCTTGAAAATTTTTAACGCTCGTGCCATCCTAATCCCAATAGGCCGATCCTCCAAGTCATTCTCTAGTTATTGAGACTACAGTGATAGAAAAATGGGTGCTTGAAAAGTTGACTTAAGGTGTAGTTACTGAACAGCCATACTCCAATCTTCTTGAAAACCCTTAAAAAATCAATGGAATAGAACACGCTTGCTTGAGGGCTAGAATGTTGAAACATAATTTACAAAGTTGGTTCATTGAAAAAAAAAAACAAAAACACAGTCAACCATTATTTTGTGTCTCAATCATGTCACCGAATCTAATTTTGTAAAAGAGGTGTCAAACATAATTTTTAAAATGTTAAACATACGTCAGAGCACATAAGAGATGTGTCCACGTACAACAAGGACACTAACAGCTTTTTAAAGTTTCAACATTTCACATATCTGATGAACTTCCTTATAGTAAACATCACACCGTTTTTTCTCATATCGTTTATGATTCTACACCGTATCCTTCTTCTTATATTATTCTACTCTTCTGAAAAGACGTTAAATATTCTAAAGGCAAAGAACAAGATGATTAGACTTTAATTTAAGAACTATATATGCCAAATAAATTGGAGGTGCTTCCATCAATAGTTGCATTAGAAACCATGGATTAGAATGGGCCCCTTCGTGAAAAGTTTTAATGCCAAAAACTTCAAAATTCTTCTGCAAAACCTGCTTTTTACCAACAATCAAAGACCAAATGGAGATCATCTTTCGAGTTAGCTTTACTCATGCAACAAGTCATAGTTTGAATGGTAACATGTTTGAAGAGTCTAACTTTGCTTGCCAATTTCTTATTGTAAAGAAGCCAAGCATAGGATAGAATTTTTAAGGGAGAAACTGATTTCTAAATGGTATCATAAGTTGGAGATTTTCCAATCATATCAATTTTTTGCTTGTTTTTCTTTTCAATCACAATGGGTCAGGAATTGTCGCTATATCACATTTGTAAACTGCTTCTTGCTTACCTGAGTAATTTTGGAGGATTAACTTTCGGTTTAAGAAGACATTAATGGCAAAATTAATTAAACTGCATTAATAATGGTGATATTATGGTTACCGATGTATTACTATATGAGAAAAAGGATGATGAAGTTTTTCATTCAAGAAATACAAATACCATGCCGTTTTCCTACGTAATTAATTAATTTTGCAGTCATGGTCACAATGAAAAAGCGTGTAAAATATTGTGGAAGATTAAAAAATCCTCACTTTTGGTAGTCCTAATTCCTAAAATGTAAAAATTTCCCAAAACTAATGAAATTACCACAACGAAGCACAATCCTTTCATGTTAAATATATCGTTCTCAATAAATTGGCTGAATCGAATTTTAGAAAATTAGACTTAAAATACCTTTTTTAAAAGAAAAGTGACATTGTGTCAGTAGATTAAGGATGCGTTTGAGGTAGCTTGTGTTTATCCAGATAAGCAACTTATCCTGAAATGCGGCCTACGGTTCGACCCGTGGCCTGCGTTTAGTGTAAAAACCCAACCGCGTTTTCAAATAAGCTGTCGAAACATGTTTTCCAAACGGTGAGACGACATTTTGAAAACGTCGCCCGTACTATAAGCTGCCCCAAACGGGCCCTAAAATAAAAAACAGAAATAATAATGCAGCTTTATGGTGCGACAGCCACAAATTACATGAAATCACAAAGTCAACAACATTGCGTCTTAAAGGAGCTCGCCAAAAGGACATAAATACTAGTTTTAAAACTCTTACTTGGAAGACCATACAGGCCAACAGACAAAAAATGACTAGTGGTTTATACAATTTAAGACCTATAAAAATATGAGACATCAATTTAGGATGAGACAATGCAATCTCCCAAAAAATCATGCAAAAATGGATCACTTAACAGAGTAATTGTATGAATGTAAGGCCATCTGCTTACAAACATTTCAAATATAAAACAAAGAATATGCCTAGACTAAAATGTATTGCAACAAGGCAGCAATAGAGAGGCAGAATCTATAGGTTTTCCCCTTCATAGTGACATGCAACCCTCCAACATGTAGGCTTATCAATCCTTGGGGGTATTGCAAGATCAAAGCTTAATTGAGGCCATGCCAATTGCTTTGTAGACCGAGCATGCCAATGCAACCACAAAAAATAAAAAGGTTAAATGCATAGATATGGTGCAATTCAGGTTAAATGGTCGGGTATGGGTCTAATCAGACTTGAGCATGCTTGACTCAAATCCGACTCATTTATTATATGGGTCACTATATTTGACCTGAATCTGTATAACTTTTTATTATATGGATCACACAATTTTTTTTAATGCTACCCAATTAACACGAATATGACCTATTTAACCTAATAAATATGAACCAAACCAGCTGAATCTAAACACAAACAATAATTAGGTCTATTTTAAGTTATTAGGGTCAATCCGAAACCGACCCGAATTATTATTGAATTTGTATGTTTGATCTGACCCCGACATGAATAGTAAACCAGTCAAACCTGGACCCGCATTTATTTTACTTGAGTTCATAGCTAGTTGTCGGGTAAAGTCATTTATCAAAGCCTCTAGGTATAGAAGATATTGTAGTTGACAATTTTAATTAAAAATTTGAGTTAAAAAAAAGTAGTCTCATTAAACACTTGAAGGGCTGAAGCCCATATGCCATTGCACCAAAAGTAGTAGTGTCATCAAGGTTGTAAGTAGTTGAATGCTTGAACGATTATGGTTTCATAAAATGTGGGTAAGGAGAGGGATTAAACATATAAAGAGCATGTAGGATCTTAAAGGGACATATGGTACTTGGAGGTGTGCAGGTAACTTGAAACAACAACAAGCCTTTATCTCACTAGAAAAATGAGGAGATAAGGAGGATTAGCCGTGGAGTGAAGAGAGGAGGAGGGTAGGAGATAAAGTCAAACAAATGAAGAGAGTGACTAATAGTGAGTGGTAATAATGGTAATGACAGAGTCTTATTAATATTTTAATTGGAAATTTAAGTTCATGATTTCATCTTAATCCAACAAAAAAAAAAGTAGTTAAAAAGTCAGCTAGGAATTAAATCTTGTTAGCTAACCCTAAAAACATAACTTGACCAAATAGTTTGGTAAAACTCCGATAAAATTTCACATAACATTAATATAACTTTTAATAACAGAAAATTAAAAAATATGTAATTTTAACTTGACTTTTGAGTTTGCTCAAAAAAAAAAAAAACCAACATAAAAAATCTCATGTAATTGAAAGTGTTTTCACTTAATCTGGATTCCATGTCATTGAGTTAAGCTGTTTGTTTGGTGTGCTATTTTAAAGATGCCTCATGGGGGTCATTGGATGGTAAACCAATGCATCTACTAACGGCAACAAATTTTATTGTTTCATGGAAGATGGATTAGGACTTATGGAAATGTGAACTAAGGAGAGTAAAAATCAAACTGATAAGTCTCATCTAAATTGGACATCCACACTTTGGAAAGCCACCACATCAACCTTCATCATTTATAAATTGAGCACAATGAGGGCGTTTGTGAACATCATAGCAAGGAGAAAGAGAAAGAAAAAGAAAAATAAATAGATGAATAAAATTAGCTTGTTATTATATCGCTAAAGGAATAGGATGAGAAAAGATTAACGTATTATTTGATCACCTTTTATCACTTCCTTCTTCGAGCAGAAAAAATTAATATTCTTTGAGTTTTTATTTCCCATATCTTATCATCTGTAGAAATTTAGCTTTGTTCTGCTCTCCTTGTCAGCATGTTACAGTGCATATTCAACTTTACATGCTTTCTAAAGTAAATCAAATTACAAAAGGCAAGAAAGGTGGGAGCCAAGCTTTATGCAAAATGAATATCCTAACTCCTCCAACTCCATTGGTGTCTCTTGTGGATGACAATATTGAAAAGTCTAGTTATTGTGAGCTAAACTTAGAGATTTCACCTAGCCTTTTCATGTAATGTTGAAGAGGCATTCTAATGCACCTATTCTTTGTCAAGCATCATCTCCCTCAAGAAATTGGCTTGTGGACATGCTCAAATATATTGTGCAAGGATAAGCGCGCTTCTCTTTAAATGAAAAATCGAAGGGGCCCATTCTAATCCATGGGTTATAATGTTTTTTTCCCTACTAATTCAACTATTGATGGAAGGACCTCCAATTTATTTGGCATATATAGCTCTTAAGTTAAAGTATAATCATCTTGTTCTTTCCCTTTAGAATATTTAACATCTTTTGAGAGGAGTAGAATAATATAATAAAAAGGATGTGCGTAGAATCATAAACAATATGAGAAAAAATGGTGTGATATTTACTATAAGAAAGTTCATATGATATGTGAAGTATTGAAACTTTAAACAGTCGTTAGTGTCCTTGTTGTACGTGGACACATCTCTTATGTGCTCTGACGCATGCTTAACATTTTAAAAATCGTGTTTGACACCTCTTTTACAAAATTAGATACGGTGACATGATTGAGACACAAATTAATGGTTGACTGTGTTTTTGTTTTTATTTTTCAATGAACTAGCTTTGTAAAATAGGTGTCAATTTTTCAGAAGTAGTGCTGATAAAGGCTACTTTTAATATGTTAAAAGCTATGAAGTATATTTTTAAGGGAAATGAAGATGCGTGTTTTCAAATGGATCTCGTTGATTATGTGTAGCAGACATTTTCAGGAAAATTATGAAGTCAAATCAGAAGAGTTAGATGTAAATGAGAAGAAATTTACAGATTCTATGGAAGAATCAACTCTATTGGTTGAAGATAAGTAAAAAAATTGTTAGGGAGAGGTTTGGAATTATACAACCGAAAATTGTAAATCTTTATTTCCTTCTATTGAGGAACCACCTAAAGTTGAATTAAATGTTCTTCCCAAATATTTAAATTATGCATATTTGGGGAAGTCATCTACATTACGCATTATCATATCCTCATATTTGATTAATTCTCAAGAGAAATAATTGATGAACATTCTGAGGACTTTTAAGAAAGCTTCTGTATGGGCTCTAGCAGATATAAAGGGGATAAGTCCTTTAATATATATGCATAAAATCCTGATGAAAGTTAACCATAAACCCCGAGCAGATCCTCAAAAGACATTAATCTCTGTTATGAGGGAAGTAGTCAAGAAGAAAATATTGAGGTGGCTTAACGCAGATATTATCTATCCTATTTCAGATAGTGTTTGGGTTAACTCTATCCACTGTGCACCTACGGAATGGGGTGTCAGTTTCAGCAAATGAACATAATAAATTGATCTCTACTCGACATGTCACTGGGTGGCGTGTACACATTGATTATAGAAAATTAAATTCAGCCGCCTAGAAAGATCACTTTTCTTTATCCTTTCTGGATCAGATGTTAGATAAGCTAGCTGACCATCCATATTTCTGTTTTTTAGATAACATTCTGGGTATCATCAGATTCCTATAGCTTCTAAGTATCAAGATAAGACGAAATTCAAAAGTACGTATGAGACTTTTGTTTTTTTAAGAATGTCCTTTGGGTTATTTAATGCATCTGCTACGTTTCAACGAAGCATGATGCCAATTTTTTGTGACTTAATTGAGAAAGGAATAGAAATTTTTATAGATAATTTTTTAGTGTTTGACCCTTCATTTAATTCTTTTTTGGATCGATTGGTCAGGGTGTTGAAACGCTGTGAAAAAAGTAATTTAGTACTTAAATGGGAAAAATGCCAATTCATGGTTTCTGAAGGAATTGTGTTGGGACATAAAATTTCTGAAAGAGGAATGGAAGTTGATCCAGTAAAAATTCAGGTTATTGAAAAACTTCCTCCATCTACTATTGTGAAGGGAGTTACAATTTTTTTAGGACATGCTAGCTTTTATAGCAATATATTAAGGATTTTTCTAAAATTGTAAACCACTGTGTCAACTTTTAGAAAAAGATGTTTTATTAAATTTTGACCATGAATGCCTAAATTACTAACTATATAATTTAAAAAATGAAGTTTTATGCTTAGTTCACTAAGTAGAGGCACAAACATATCAAGGAAAGTTTTAAAGACGTGGCTTTACATTTCTTTCAGCAGCTATTTGGTTGGTCTGCAATGAAAGAAATTAAAAAACTTTTGATCAATCTTGTAGAGATGATAAGGTTCTTCCATCAACATTATTAACAAAGTCTTTTTCTATAGCAAGAGAATAAATAAAAGAAAGGTGGTATACATAGGAATAGATTGGAGTTTCTTAATTGGGAGAATGATGTCAAGAAGACCATTATCAGCACTATTCCTGAAATTTGATTGTTGCCACAAGCCTATTATTAACTTATCTAGAGCATTTGCTCAATATTGCTTATTTCTTCTGTGGTATGTCTCATCCTACATATCTTGTATTTTTTATTAATAGTGTCTTTTTTCTAAATAAACATATAAGACTTATTAAAACAATAAGCAAGCATCAAATCAACTTAAAACTATATTTGATATTGATCATTTTCTGTTTAAATCAAACTTAACTTGAACTAAAATCGAAATTTAAAATAATTTCATATAAGTTAGACTTGCTCTAACTCAATGGTGATCACCTCTGAACTAGCTTGTTGTTTTTTCACCATTCATCTCTTCTTATTTCTTTTACATCGATTAAGCATACGCCAAAGCACTACTTGCCCAAGAAAGGGCTATCCGAAATGGAAAAAATCGGCTTCATCTAATGCTTGCTGCCTAGCGCTAGAGAGAAAAAACCTCTCTTCTTTTGAGAAGGAGAAAAGCTTGCGCACGAGAGACCAAGGATTGCGGCGCTTATCTAAATACTTTTAGATTATAATATTACTATATTAAAATATGCCTTGTTTTAATCTAGTTTAATTTTTATCACATTGATTAATTGACCTCACTGGAAGAATTCTCAAAAATCTGCTTTATATTTGTTGAAAGGAAGGATTCAATTGAAATTTAGAAGTAAACTTACAAGGTTCTTGCATAGAAAAATTCAACTTTCTGCCTACTGAATGTGACGGCGTATGCCTTCTTTCTAGAATAGAAGGGCCATCACTTTATATCAAAAACAAGAATTTGTCTGCTTGCAACTTATTTGGTAAAAAAAAAGATCAATAATTAATATTGAATTACATTTTGTCTATGATTCACGCCAAAGGAATAGAGCGTGAGAGGAGGTGAGAGGAAAGGGCGAAGAAAAAGAGAGAAAGAGAAGAGAGGGAGATAAGGGAGCTGAGTAATGCCTAGCTTAGATCGAATGAGAGGATTGTAATCCCATTTTCATTAAATCCTCTCTTCATACAGGGCTTATTTCTAAATAGGAAATTGATAAGTCATGATGGTGCTTGGACTATTTAGGGACATTTAATTGTTTCCCTGGTGATATCATTAATCAATGCTTAGGCCTTCTTGTCAATTTCCTCTCCAAATTCAACTGGTGGTTGGGCGAATGGCTAGTGGTTTCTGTGCTTATATTCACTTCTACCAAAGTTGCATTTAACCCTTCTATACTCGGCCGTTTGCATTCGGCCAGTGTTCCTTGAGTTGGGCCACGTTGGGCTTATCACCATTACCACTCTTGTTTGGGCTTGTTTCCTTAGCAGACCTAGGAGAAATGCCTACTTATTTCGAGTCTCAATTCATGCCAATTTGATATAGCTGCTTTTGGCTACACAATTTAAAAATTGGTACCACCATTTCTATTGAAGCTTGTGCCGTTCAGAATTCTGAAATAGTTGGTAATTCAAACCTTTAGTTCTATATTACAAGTGCTTCGACATCAAAAACATAGCTAAATTTGTATCTAAAACGTTAGCTTGTCAAAGAAAATTAGCATTTCTCTTTCAAAACAAACACCACTAACCTTGTTCAAATAATTCATCTGTGTAATCACGCATGTCATAACTACAAGCATAAACACCCATGTCTCTGGATAAACCAACTGATTGTTACCCTCAAAAGTCAACTTGAGAGAAGTTCCCAGAGCTTTAACACTCATTACCTGAATAAATATAAGTTATAAATACGACAGTAAGAGTTACAGCTACTTTAAGTTTTCGAATAAAGTACAGGCCATTGGATATGCTAACTACTACCGGTAAATATAATAAGCTAAAAAAGATTATGAATGTAAGAACTTACTGAAAGAGAGCCCATTAAAGAACAAATGCCTGTGAATATCAACACATTGGAATGGCCATAGCGAGGAGATAAGTGGAAAACCAGCACAAAAACAAGCATAATAACTAACACAGCATACAGAACAAAAGCTGCAAAATAAAAAGACAAAATTAGAGATTGTCATAATTGACTGCCATTAATGAAAATAATAAATAAATAAGACATATCATGGCACAAAACATGATAGAAAAAGAAAATTTTTACATGTTTGGGTTGCTTTTTGCCATATTTCTTGAACAGAAGTTATTGGCCTTTCCTGTGGAGCATGAATCACAATCACCATGGATCCAGCAATGCACATCACACATCCTAGAATCCCAAGGCTATGCAACCTCTCTTTCAAAATAAAATGCGCCAAAACAGCACTATACATCCCATTTGAGATTTTGTTAGAAAAACCTAAATAAATGACTAAATTTGTAAATAGTTCTGAAAGCAGTATTAAGTCCAGAAACTACCTAACAATGATGCTCAGTGCACCAAGAGGAGTAACCAGAATTGCAGGAGCAAAAGCATATGCAACAAAGTTGGCGACCTCTCCCACAATCACTGCAAATTAAATCCTCAATAATAATCAATATATGGAATAAAAAAGCAAGCCTGCGACTAGCATTAACAGAGATTTATAAAAGAAAATAGATCATAAAAACTATAAAATTAGCCAATTTGTTGATCCAAAGATAAATCCAAACTACTAACAATTAAAAGCCATATGGTGTTATAGATAATAAAAAGTCCAAGCATTGCAGCATTCTCCACGCGACGCTTCGCCAGTAAAATCTTTCTCCAGATAAACATTATCACCGGATTCCATTTAAATCACTAGGTCTATGTCGATATCTCAATTTGCCTACGTACTCACTGACAACTTGAGAACTAAACTATAACTTACATTTGACGTAATATCAGGGAAAGAAATTAACATAAATTACGAATTTAAATAACTTAATGCAATTAAAAACGATTGAACAAGGAAGACGATGCAAAAACAAGAAAATAAAAACCTTACTGGAGGTCATGCCAGCCCACCACAACGGCTCTAGAAGATAGGCATACCCGCCAAACCCTGCATAATAACACCAAACGCCAATTTAACGAAAAACGCATGGAGGAAGGATGGAGGGATGGAGAGATTTCTAATATTAAGAAAATGGAACCTGCTCGGACTCCGGAAGCCGCAGCGGCCCTCTTCAAGCCCTTCTTCTTGATGATGAAGCTGGCGCCGATAAATCCGCTTGACAGAAGAGCCAAGATGAAGCCATTAAGATTGTCCTTGGAGAATCCCATATCGCTTCTGAAACCTAATTCTCCTCTCTTCCACTCAACCTTTCCTCCCCAATTCCTGCCTCGTCTTCCTTCTCCTGTTTCGTGTCACCTGTGTTCTTCTCTAATCTCTCCGAATGCTACAGTTTCCCCCTTATCTTTACCATTGCATCCCCACCATGAAGTTTTCCCCTGTTACTGGTTGAACGTGATACTGTTAAGGAAAAACAACCGGAATTTTGCATGCAGGCATTTATGATGGGAAATAGTAATTTAAAATTAGGGAAGATGTGGCGAATTGCGATTTGCGATTAGGCTTGGCAATCGACGCCGTGCACGTTTTTAACCCAATTCCACGTGGAATTGATTTTTTGAGCCCCAAATTTATTGTTTATGATTTATATCAAGGAAATGAGAAGCAAGAGTTAGACTTATTTGAAAAAGGAATTGTAATTTCTCCAAGAAAAAATTGATTTTCAAAAAATTTTAGTGAATATTATATTTTTTTTTTCTTGAAAAAGTTGAATCTTAGTTTAGATAGTCAGTTGTGATGAAAAAACACATATTTCAGCTTCAGCATTTTGAGAACGCATAATAGAAAAAATTGTAGTGCGACGCCACACACCGCCACTCTATCGCTGCCCGAACAAACCATAGTCATTTGGCATCATTTTTTTTTTCATATTTTAATTTGATTTTATTTATATAATATATTCAATTAATCTAAATTTTATAAATTTTAATTTTTTTAATTAATTTTTAAATTTTTTTTTTGAAATATCTAAAAATAAATATTAAAAAAAACTAATTTAATCATACATTCTTTAATTTAAATTAAACTATAAATAAAATAAAATAAAAAGGCAAAAAATAAAAATAATCCCTATTGAATCACTTCAATTTTTTTTTTGTTATGTGTATTAACTTAAAATAAAACACTTTTTATATATTTTAATATATTTAATTGTTTTAAAAATATTCAAATTAATTTTTACATTTTACGAGTATTTTAAAAAATAAATTAATTTAGTTTTTTTGAATAAAAAAATAAAACATGCAAAAAAATATATTAAACAAACATGTATTGAAAATAAAAATAAAAATTGAGAAACAAAAATGATCCCAAACAAGCCCTCATTGTTTAAGATTAGCCTTTGAATGGAGGCAGCATACTTGTCAGCTCAATGTCATGGAATTAATTAATTGGTGAACTCTTACACTAGCCTTTATGATCTATATCAATATATTTGTGCGGGAATTAGGACAAAGAACTTTAGGGCTAACAAATATTTGGTGTGTTACGATTTTGCTTAAGAATGGAGGCTAAGCATGTTTGTTAGCCCAATTTCATCCGGATTCGATTACATGTTCAGCTCTCACATTTATGCTCTATTTGGGGCTGTTTATCTGTTGGGAAAACACCGCCTCATCGTTTGGAAACTGTGTTAAGCTGCTTATCCGAAAATACAGTTGGTTTTTCATACTAAACACAGAACACGGGTCCAACCTCGTGGTCTGCATTTCCAGATAAGTGACTTATCTGGATAAGCACAAGCTGCCCCAAACGCACCCTTAGCCTTTTTCTGATCTATTTCACTATATAAGTGCAAATTGAGAAATTAAAATTTACGTTCGAAAATTGTCTAGCGAATTACAATTGAGCTTGGGGAATCGAGGAAGAGCACATATGCCAACCCAATTTCATATAGAGCGGTTACTAAGCTGACTCTTACATTTATATTTTATGATCTATATCACCATTCAGAAGCGAAAATTGGGAAATAGGAATTTAAGTTCGAAAAACGACTAGCAAATTGTGATTTGGCTTTAGAATGGAAGTGGAGCATGTTTTCCAACCCAATTTCTCATGGATTTGATTATTTGGTGGACTCTCATATTTTGAATTTGTGATATACATCAATATTTCGGTGCAAGAATTGAGAAATAGGAATTTAGGTCCCAAAAATATCTCGTAAACTGTGATTAGACTTGGGAATAGGGTGCAACGCATTTACCAACTTAGTGTGCGTTTGAGACAGCACGTGCTTATCCAGATAAACCTCTTATCTGGAAACGCGGACTGCTGAGTTCGGCCTGAGTTCCACATTTAGTGTAAAAACCAACTGTGTTTTAGAATAAGCTGCTTAAACAGAGTTTCCAAACGGTGAGGCGGTGTTTTCAAAATACCGCCGCGGCGGATAAGTTGCCCCAAACGGATGCTTATTTTCAATTAAAATTGATTACTTGGTGGACCCTCACATTTGACCTTTATGATCTATGCTAGTATTTTGGTGAGGGAATAGGGAAATAGCAACTTAAGTCGAGAAAGTATTTGGCAAAATATGATTAGGCTTGGGAATGGAGGCAAAGCATGTTTTCCCACCCAAGTTCATGCGGAATTGATTACTAGGAGGACTCTTACATTTGTCCTTCATGATCTATCTGATATCATGTTGCATGAATTCGGAAATAGAAGTTTAGGTTTGGATATTGTTGATCAAATTGCAGCTAGGCTTGAGAATGGAGGAGGAGCATGTATGGCAATTCAATATCTCATCTAGTTGATTACTAGATGGACCCTCACATTTAGCCTTTAAGATGTATGCCATTACTTAGGTGTAGGGGTGTCAAAACGGCTCGTTGTTCGGGAACGACTCGTTGTTCGCTAACAACTCGTGTTCGACTCGTTAAGAAGCTCGTGTTCGGCTCGTTTTGGCTTGAAATAATACTAATCAATTATATATATATCTTTGATGAGCAAATTTAATTGACTACAAGGCTATGACTACAAGGCTACAAATATTTATAATCAATTAAAAATATTAATGAAGAAAATATAATAAAAATTATTAAATTCTATTCAAATGATATTTTAAATCTTGCCCCAATCTTTAACATCTTCTGGCTACGTGATTAAGTTTGTCAAAATGACTCTTTGTTCCTGAACGGCTCGTGTTTGGCTCAATAAACAAACTAGCCGAATACAAACACACTTTTTGAGCTCGAGACATAAATGAGCCTCGTTTACACCCCTATATATGATATAATATTTTACGTTTGAACTCATATTAAGTTCAAATCATTTAAATTAATTCACTATATTTCTATGTTAACTAGAATCAATATCTTTTCTTAAATATTATGCTTAAGTGATTGAAAGTTCAAATAGATTATATTCTTATCCCAACTAGTAAATTGTTAATAGTATAATTTTTCAAAGAAAAAAAATAACTCCTTTGATATTATTAAAAGCTAGAAAATTTAAAGTAAATACTAACCACATTCTCAACTATATGAATTTCAAGAATTGGCCAAACATGATGGACTTATAAAGAACAAATGGGCAAACTATCAGCCAAATTATTTAAAATTATTATATTATAATGACATGTTATAATCTAATTAAATCTTTAGCATAAGGCTAGACATGGTGGTCTTATCAAGTACATGAGTTTATCATCGGTCACACTGAGTTACACACATTTAGATATTATGATAAATCACTCATAGAACTTTATTTAGTCTATGTAGTGTGCAGTTAATTTTTTTTCATATGTGATCATTGTGGTGTGGTTTTTTTGTGTGATAGTTGCACATTTTATATTTATCTATTTTATTTGTTTACTATGTAGGAGACGTGAACTAGATTAGAAATATATATGTGGTTTTCTATAGGGGGTTCATGTCAACAATGGAGGGGTTATGAATAACTAAAATAATAATACATTTTTGCATATGTTTGTTAGCTTACCCCTATCATTAGGAATAACTCATTACACGTTGTATGTTTTATTTATAGTTGTGAATACAAACCTTTTTTCAATAAGGTTATGATAGTATTCTTATGATTTTGTTTTATGTTTTTTGTATTCTGGATAACGCTTGTATTAAAACTAAGGTATGGGTGTGACAATCGAGGCAATAAGAAGATGAGGATCAAGATTTGATAGCTCATGTCTCATACCTTAGATTTATACATTGATCTAAGATTAGGTTATATATATATATGTGGAGCCAAAGCATTTTTTATTTTCTTTTTAATAGAGTGTATTAATTGTTGAACCTAGGGGCATATAACATGTTTATTTATTTATTTTTATTTGATCTATTTGTATATTCTTTTATTGTATGTTTGCTTCCTTGCTCTATATAATGATTTTGCCTATTTTATTTCAATTTTTTTTTTGCTATTGATAACATGTATAAATTATGCTCCTAAAAAAATAAATTTTCTATAAAAAATTAATAATTTATGAATATAATTGTAAAATGATAAAAAAATAGTCAATTGTTATATAAAAAAAATTATTTCTTGTATGGGTTATGACCAATTTTTAAATTATAATGCATGTCATGAGACAATCCTTCACATATTAAGAAAGCATCAATATTAGGGATATGTAATATTGCATTATTTTGTATCCCTCGGAAGGTATACTTGCTCCCCTCCACTTGATTGGCCTCATAATTTATATGTATTTAGGTGATTGTTTAGAGCTGTCATGGCATTAATGGTTGTCTTGGCTCATATGGAATTGTAAGTTCATGTTAGATTTACTCTCTTGATCAAGTTATCATATCCCCTTTTCCTTTCATAAGCACTATGTCATATTTTGAGAGGGCCAAGTCCTATTCCAGTCATTTTTTACCAAATAGAATCATAAAATTCTATGTCATTTTCTTTTCGTAGTTTTGGTCTATAGCATTCTCTCAAGTGATTCAATTCATGGATTGTTAACAAGAAATTATTTGTGATATTGGGTTAATTATCTCTATCATCATATTGATTCAAAGTTTGATAACCCATGATAATATATCTATGAAATTTTGTCTTGGTTATATCCAACAATTTTCAAAATTTTCTTACTTTTCCATGCACCTTCTTTGAACATGTTTTTATCATTTTGATATATTTGTTGATGTTGCCCTGGACAACCAATCTTGGATAATTTTGGAAGAGGTCTGCTCGCTGCAATAAAGTATATAATTTTTTATCCTCATCTACTGAAATGATGATAACATTTCTTGGTATATCACATTGATATATCTTAGAGCACAATCACAATATTTTGAATTAAAATTATTCTTGGGTATTTTTTAATATATAATCAACCAAAAGAATAATTTTTTTGGAGTGCTCATGTACCTAGAACAAATATAAACTTGATTCTTCTGTTATATGAAAAAAAAAATTATAGGTCTTCTTCATGGACTAATAAAAATCGGTCTAATTCTTTTGCACCTCTATTCGAGACTTATCTCATAAAGGTTATCTTATGAGAATTCTCCACACCCTTTTTTTAGTTTTTTATCCAATTGATTTTACCTCTCTCTCTCTCTCTCTCTCTCTCTCTCTCTCTCTCTCGTCTTTTTTCATCATCATCATCATCACTTTCATCTTCAAATAATATGTAATGAACTGATTTTAGAAGAAAGATAACCTGAGAAGGGAACTATAGAATGAAACACAATAGACAAAATAAAAAGAGGCTTGCCACTTATCAATTATCAGAGTGAAAAGGGATGAAGAAATTACTTAATTCTTCCAAATTTAAAGCCAACATCAAAACTCCTGCTTTCAGGCATATACACCAAAAATTTATTCCTCAATTTACATTAAACAAGCTCCAAATTTTCAAAAACAAAACACATTATTCATTCTATTTTTACTCCATAATCAAATCTTTTCATTTTATAAGCATTTCAAAAATAAAAGGTGAAGCTGAGGATGAGGTTTAGATGTCCCACGGGTCATTGGTTCGCTACTTAGATGAGATAAAATGCTCTTTCATTTGGATGGTCATAATCTAACGAGATTGCGAGATTTAAAAGTTATCGACCCGCATGGTGAAGGTGGAAGAGACTATGGTAACCTTTCATCAAGAAATTTTGGTTGTTCAAGAGATATCTCGAGTTTTTCAAGCTCAGACTGTGTTGGATCTATTAAATTAGTTTAGGTTTGGAGGGAAATTTTTGTATAAAAGGCTGCTTTGGCTGGGGTATGTCTCTGTCGATGCGGCGTTGGATCCCCTTACAAAATATTTTGCTTCTTTGGACCGGTTTTTTAGCAATGCATTGTAATCCATGTTATTCTAGAATAACGATACTTCTTTTCTAATTTTTTGTGTCTTCTTTATTTTATATGTGATTTTTTGTGGGAGTGACTGGTCACTTCCGATTGTACTTTTGTTTGACAAGTAGACTTCTTTTGCTTCTAGATAAAGGGCTTGGGAAACAAAAGACACACATTCTTTGTGGTTTTCCTGCTCTTAGTTTTTTTTAGATTTTTCCTCTGCACTCTGGCGATAGCTCAATGGCTCCTTAGTATTCTCCAAGGCATTTTAGATTGGTCACCCTAGAAGACTGGTCTCGGATGATTTGGGAAGACGTTGACTCACTGCAATAAAGTCATGTATGTGAATCTTTTATCGTACATCAGGTTGTTGATAAGGCTAATAGGGTGACCACACTTTATAACAATGGCTTTATGTTTTATAAGGATTAGTTCCAACTCAGCCTTTGCCTGTCATATTATAGCGAGTTATGATCAATCTATGCTAACTATGGAGTCACCCTGACTCAAGTGAAGACAAACACCATCACAACTTGAATTAAGCCAGTTTTCAAGACAATCACCTAAAATTGACTCATGCTAGTTTTCAACGAAATGCAAATAAATTCAGAACTATGCACAACAACATAAATTGAAGTCCATCGTTAATCTGTGGCCTTTTGTTGTTTAGTGACTCGACATCCTTGAACCCTTCCCCTATCGCGAGGTCAATGCAAATTCCTTCTCTTGGCTGTGAATTATTTTTCTAAGCAGATCAAGGCCAAGGCACTCACTTGGATCACCTTAGAGGTCGTTCAGAATTACATTTGGATGGATCTGAATTGCCATAACAAGCTACCATTGGTTATCATGACAGTCAATGAGACATAATTTATCAACCAGGGAGTGAAGAATTTCTACTAAAATTATGTACTTAGCTTAAAGTTTGCATCCGTACATTATCCTCAAACAAATGAGCATGATGAAGTAGCCAACAAAAGTATCTTAAACATGCTAATGAAGAACGCTGAAGGAGCCAAACGAAAATGGGTAGAGGTTCTCCCACCTGTTCTTTGGTCGGTTTGAATGGCACCTACGACGACCAGGCAATCCACATTTATGCTATCACATGGGATGGAGGCAATGTTATCAATCAAATACAATCATCACATATAAAGAGTGGTGTCAGCCTCAGTGTTAGATAAAGCGGAGTTAAATGAGTGAAAAGAAGCAAATGAAGGAGTGATGCTCATACTCGAATTTGTTGAGGAAACACAAACTGATTTAGTCCTTTGGCAGAAGAAAGTCAAGAGGCAAATGACTCACTATTACAATAAGCACGTCTGAGAGAAGACCTTTGCTACCAGGGACCTTATGTTGAATTAAACCAATCAAGCCGCATGAGGATAAGCTGTAGGAATGCTCGACCAGACTTGGATCGAGCCCTTTATCATGAACAAACGGGTCACTCTTAGGGAAAAAAATGGAAAGTCCTACACAGAGAAAGGAAACCCTCAGAGTGGATTGGAGACAATCTAAAAAAAAATTATTGGAAAAATTTTAGGTCTCAATAAGTAAAAAATAAAATTGTTATCGTTCAAAACCTTGTGCTTTGCTGTTAAGAGCATGAAAAAAAAGTTATAAATAAGATTTTGCTATGATCACCAAGTTCGATTAACACTCGAGGAACTCGAGAAGTTCATGCAAGGGATTGTCAAAATTTGACCAACACTTAGAGAACTCAAATCAACCCATCAAGATGTTTTCACCCGAGTGACAAAATGTACAACAATGCAAGACGTCCAATTTGTAATTTTTTTTCAAAATCAACAACAATAAATAAACTTCCAATTAGTAAAAATCATCTAAATTTGAATGAAAGTGACGAATAATGTTTGATTGACAAAATACACAAGAATCGACCCAAAATGTTTAAGCATCATAAAAACTTATGTCTCCTAGCCCGAAGCAAGTCAATGCCATCTCAGCCTAGCCAACCAGATCGGTCTTACCAAGCCAAAGCTAAGCAAGCTCATCCGACCAAGCCAGTGAGCAGTCTAGCGATAAGCTCATATCGATAAAATACTCAGAATACCCTGTACAAACTCAATTAAAGCAGAAGCAAAAACGTAACATCACTATATTGTACTCTCCCATATAATATGAAGATCATTTCATGCAAAATATATACATAATTTCAACTAGAAAGGTCATGAAGATGTCAACAAGAGTGATACAATTTTTTGTTCATTAATGTTCGCTCTTTTTTTGTCTATCTATATATCTCTTACTTTAACGTTCTATCATTTACGATGTCATTCACAGATAAACCAAGACCAAATCTTTCATATCACATAAAAATATATCACTATTTTTAATGTTTTAAAAAATCAAATACATATTTTCATGTCATGCATACACCTATATATTTGATCTACTATAACAATATAGTGATCTGTCTAGGATGTGACTATAAAGAAACTGAAAATAAAAAAAATTCATGAGAAGTTTGACACATACATGAGAACTGATAAGCAAGCGTAGAAATCTTAAAGAAACTATTGATGACACTATGATAATGTTAAAAAATTTACAAATTTAAAAAGATTAGCAACAAATCAAAGGCCCGCTCCCAGATTCTTACCAGTCAGGCAAGTTCCACGTTTTGTCGCGCGTGGCAGAATGCAACGAAGCAAGCACCAAGCGCGAGCTCCCATGAAGTTGCGCCTCGATATCCGGCCAGCTACGGCCATGATCCCTATTTATCATATAAAAGTTTTCGTTTGCTGAGCCAACAAAAAGAAAGCACTCCATGCAATTTCCGGCCAAGTGCCCGCAAACCTGGCCAGTTCTGTCCAACAGTTTCTTCACTCTGCAACTCTGTAAGACGAAATTTGCCCGCTATTACTGCATCACAGTACTATTCACCTTCTTCGCCATCTCCCTTCCAAAAGTCAGTCCACCGAAGCAGCTACGAAGCTTCCCTCGTCCCCATCACCACCTTCACCAAAGCAAGCGAAAAAAGTTCATTTTTTTTCAATATTTACCGATAAAAAACATTTCTTTGAAAACCATCCTTTTTTTTTTACATTGATGATAGCGATCTGCGCGCCTAAAAACAGAATGAACAAGTACTGTTCGTAACCAGTATTTCAATCCCGAAGTCCTGCGAAGCTTCCTCGAAGACCACTGCCTTGACTCCTCTGTTTTAACCAGCCCAAGCCCCCTCCCAACCCCTACAAATTCTCCATCCCTCAGTTCACTCTGCAACGAAGGGAAGATAATCTATGAGGATCGTTAGTTGTCCTCCTTCCTTTTTATTCGGCTCCTCCAAGAAAAAGAGCCGAGGTGATGCTTCCCCATCCTTAGGCTCCAATTCCGCTTCATCCCCTTCCGATGATCATCATCACATCGCCACCCCCAAGTCCGTTCTGTCTCCCAAACCCCGCCGCAGAGCAATGCCCAGAGAGGAGCAGAGCAGCTCTTCATCATTCAGTTATGAGGCGGAGAACACAAAGGTAACGCGGCGAGAACTAGAGATCGTGCTTCGGCGGCTTCAGCCGAAACCTCCGACGGAAGAGGAGGTTGCGGAGATGTTAGCCGAAGCGGACCGGCGTGGAGACGGTCAGTTCAGCGTGGAGGAAATCGCGGCGCTTGGACTTGAAACCGGCGGCCCTGCTTCCCCTGATCTTAGACAAACTTTCGCCGTGTTTGACGGCGATGGAGATGGAAAAATCTCGGCTGAAGAGCTCCGTGGAGTGTTCGCCACGCTCGGGGACGAGGTCTGCACGCTTGAGAACTGTCGGCGGATGATCGGAGTGGTGGATACCGACGGCGATGGTTTTGTTTGCTTTGATGAATTCGTGAGGATGATGCGGGGTCAGAGTTAGAATTGGCTGGTCGGATATGCGTGCATTTGTATTACCGTGTTCTGTATTGTTGTATCTGTTAGTTGTTTTATAGGTTTTAGCTGTTTTGTCTGAGAAAAATTTACTAGGATGTAAGTAGGACTGCGTAGGTCAGAGAGATTATCTAAGAGCGTATTGAGGGTTATTTTCGTGTTATATCTCTTATAATCTCCTTGTAACTTATCTGTTTAGTTCCGCACTAATGTTTTCATATATCTGTTACAGGTAGGTTACGGGGTATAACGCTGATATAATCTTCAATAGCCTCTTATTAACCTCCTTGACCTACACAGCGCTGCGTACGTCTTCTATACGAAAATTTTTCTCGTTTTGTGGATTTGGGGGGATGGCAATGGGTGCTTGTAATTACGATTTACGATGTTCAGCCAAGTGTGCCATACCTTTCTGTTTTCTGTATGATGGTAAGTGTTTTGGAAGTAACTTTCTGTGTATGGTATCCGTTGATTAAATTTTAAGTTTTTGTTTAAATTATGGTTTAGCAAACTTGTTAGGGATGGCAATGAGTTGTTTTTTTTTTTTTAATTAATACATGGGCTGCTTGATTATGTATATTAATAGTTTAGAGGCTACTCTTTCTTAAAGAATTCAAGAATGAAGGCAAAAGTGTGAAGAAATTGGATTTACTAAATCAAAGATTAAGAAGTTATCATTTTTTATGTCTACTAAGTTTTGAGGGGAAAGTATTACATCAGGACTTCTAACGCAATTAACGTTTGAAGTTAATGGTGGGGCGTCACGTGTCAAGTGAGTCCCACCGTAATGTACTGGAGTCGACTTGACACGTGACGCTCCATCATTGAACTTCGAATGGATTCAGAGTCCTGATATAATATTTTTTCAAGTTTTAAGTTGAATGCGGTTGCACCTCAGGATAAACTAATTTTGAAATTACGGTGATTTCGTTGAAGAAAAGCAAATGGATTATCATATTTTGAGGTATTTGAAAATGTGATTTTGATAGGGAGATGATATTTCATATGTATATGATCTACCATATAAGAATGTATGACGAACCAACTTTCAAGTATTTAGGTGTAATGCAGGACTAAAGATTATGATATTGGCAAAATCATTATAACGCCATATATGCATTGGCTCTAAGCAAGGCGATGGGGCATAAAGATGGTCATATGAATTGATTTTAAGGAATGTGATAAGTAATGCCATGGAATAGGATGCCCTAGATTAACCTAAGATAGGTTAATGTAAATTTGACTAAGCTCTGTTCGACAGATGAAATGGCCTTCATTTGATGTTGCAACTGCGATCTAAGTAGGGGCATTTACATACATATTGTTCAATTCCTATGTATTTGCATATATAATACATAACTTTTAGTTTTTACATTTACACCACTCAAATCCCTCATATTCCATCTAAAACACTACCATTTTAACTCCCAAAAAAACCAAATACACCAATTCATGCATAGGTAAGGTATGCATGTAAAAGTTGAAATTTAGGTGTGAGATATGTAGATACAATGGAATTGAGCGGTATTTATGTAAATCATCCACCTTATCTAAATTAATGATAAAGTTGTTTTAAATATCTTTTTAATTTCACGAGTTAAATCGACGTGTCATGCTTAGATATGCAGTTTGAGTCTTGGTCATATAAGTCTCAAACTGACTTGTTAAAATGGCTTACCAAACATTTATGTGTAAATCTACCAATGTAATTAATCATGCATGTGTGGACCATAGGCTAAAAATGCATGATAGAGTAAAAAGGCAGCCAACATATAAAAAACATTCCACTTCTATCTTGAATCAACCAATAGCTCTTCAACTTGCTCTTCATCTTAAGCTTTAAATTGCTTACACCAAAATCTTATATTCATAAGATCCTTGGCCGACAATTGGTAAGTGTGGTTAAAATTTATTGTGAGTATAACAAAATATAAACAAAGGAGAAGGAGAATTAAGAAATTTATCTTATAAGAGCCAAAAAGCCAAATTTCTTCCTCAATCTTCAAAATAACAGACAAACTGAAGCTCATTACAATTTTAAGCATTAAATTGGGATTATTGAGATAAGTAATGGATATTCAAGTGCATTGCCCCTAATTAGCTCCATAGGCCTATTTTGAGACTAGCAACAAGCCATCATTAGAGATTATATCTATAAAATGCCAAATATCATTTAAAAAAGGGCCAAGCGAAGGTCTCAAAATAAGAGGAAAATTAATGCAATGACCACGCCAATGAACACGATTCAGCAAGAAGTGGTAATTGAACACGTAAAAACCAAAAAGTAAAGGTAATAATAGAAAATTAATATCTAAGTCCTACATCTAGGCACACCAAAATTTGTAGTAAAAATTGTGTCCTTGTAAGTTATGAATATGGGTTGAATATGGATGGAAGAAGGCTCATATAAGGTTTGAATATTATTTGATTATTTACTGATCATAGTTTAACGAGGTTTTGAATAAGATTTAAATATTAAATATAGTACAATAGACTATAAGATAGGCACGAGAAGTGAGTGCAATCCTAACAACAATTTACATGAGATGTAATACAACTAAAATATAATAATATATATTTTAAAATATATGACACAATAAATATCATAAGAATAATTTATTCACGCAGTTCAATAGCTATAAATAACAACCATAACATAATGTTGACCTCACTTTTGGTTGAGGTCTAGAAAACTTCTTTAGTAGCCTAGGTCTAGCCATAGGACTTTCCTATTGACTAGTCTTAGAAAATTAGAAAAGGTACCCCCACCATTAGAAATTCAAAACTCTTCTTTTTACTCAACTTGAAATTCCACATATTGATATTAACCTCTAGCATTTAGTAGGTAAGATCATTATAAGAGAATTCAAGAAGAATCCCTATAGGATTACTTGGCTTTAGGATTGACCCTGGGTGTTGACTTGAAACTAGGGTACACCATATCTTCACAATACATTAATCCATGGTTCATTTAGAACGGATATCTATCCAATTCTATGTGAAATGCCTAACTTGGTCTTTTGCCCCTATGCACCTCCAAATTACCTAACTGCCCTTGGTGGTACCCAAATTTGGCTAATATTCCCAAATTTTGCCAAAATACCCAAAATTGATCAAAACCCATTTCAAACACCTTGAATACACCCAAATTTGTCAAAATTTCAAAAAAATGCCCAAATTACCAAGATACCCCACCATGACC
>NW_018165280.1:5711133-5711535 GCF_001263595.1 Phalaenopsis equestris
TAACCTAGCCCAAACACAATATTTGGTCATGAACACCTTTTGGACTTATGACCAAATCCAAACCAATTAAGCTTGGTATGGTCAAATGAGCTCTACCTTGACTCACCTTAGACCCTAGGGTTGAGTTCCAAGCCAGCCATCAACCCATGGTTAGGCTTGATATTTATCCCATGGGTAAATTTTTGAAAAAAGCTTTTAAAGAGATAATAAGGAGGTTAAATCAATGTACTTGCCATACCACATGTCTAAACTCTATGGTGCCATTTTTACTGAGCATCATAAGCCTTAACGATGGTCCAAGCCTTAGTTAACTACCTGTTGACCTCATTTTTGGTTGAGGTCTAGAAAACTTCTTTAGTAGCCTAGGTCTAGCCATAGGACTTTCCTATTGACTAGTCTTAG
>NW_018165280.1:5719968-5722816 GCF_001263595.1 Phalaenopsis equestris
TGATTTCTCCTAAATTGAAGCCAAATAATAGGATAGCTTAGGAAGTCACCGAAGTTTTCCTTCGAATCCGTGACATCTTCTAGTGTTTCCTCCTTTGGACTCTAAAACAAAATGTTTTAAATTTGAACCAATCCCCCTTCACACTTCTTAGTCCAATATCTTTGAGATGTCGTTACCATTTGAACTCCTTGAAGGTAATTTTTCTTGACTTTTATCGAGAGTATTCTTAGGTAACTTCAGTTATCTAAGATGTAATTAACTATAGGGGCTTGCCCCTATAGGAAGCTTATCCCGAACCCAGCACAATATAAACCCTATTTAATTCCTTATATTAAATAGGGGAATTTGTCGGCCAATACATTGGTTTCGCAGACCAAACGGATGTCATAATTTTCTTTAGTTTATTTGATCGAGCCTTACCCTCAATTCTTGTGTTCATCCTTCGGGATAGATACAACATTTGAGGTAAAGCGCTCTTTCATCTAAACTATGAAAATTATGGGGTCAGTTTGACTTCATCTTTTTCAAAACTAAATTTTTTAAAACGTCCTTCCGAAGCGGGCAACGGGATTTCAATTCCGATGACCGACAACTTCTTACGGGCAAACCCCACACCAAAAATAGTGCCGACACATAATAACTATAAATTGAGGAGTATTATAAATCTGTTTAATGAAATAATGTATGTGCATATCAAAATAGTAGATGAACTTTTAGATTTATATTGTAATAAAATATGCATGTAATGAAGCCTTACGTGTTCAGATGAAATCAGTGGAAGATTTTCTTTAAAATAAAAAAAAATATGATATATTATATTGCACATACTCCTCAATTTTACTACAAATAATATTTAAAGTAACCATTAAACTATCTAAATAATTACTAATTAATTATTTTCTTAATTCAATTAAACTACGTTATTGTAGACCTAAGTGTTAAATCTCTTTTGTCATTAAACAACACTTAAGAAATATATCATAACAAAATGAGGGGAAAGTGAGCATATAGAAGAGAGAGAGTGAGAGAGAGAGAGAGAGAGAGAGAGAGAGAGAGAGAGAGTAGGGAAATGGTTGTTTTAAATAATCTAAAAGATGTCTGATGAAAGAGGAAGAAGCACCCTCTTACATTAACTTTCCCCTCTTTAATAAGGATATTTTTTCAATAAAAAATAGTAAGTTATAATTATATATATATATTAGAATTTTTTATTGCTTGGATATGTTCTTTATTGTGTCGGGTGTATAAATGATATTATATGTGGTATTTTTTTCTTATATTAACTCCATCTTTTGCCACGCTTAACTTTCTACTCCGTATACTTGTATGTCATACCCGTTATCTAGTTGGTCTGTTTGGTCATGGATGAGTTCTCTAGAAGAGCTACACTATAATGTTTGTTATAAGAGAACACTCTTATCAGAGCTATTTCTAAAAAATTGCAAGTGGTCGAATGCAGGAGATCAAGTGTAAAAGGCTAAATGTAGTAGGTCGAATGCAAGCGGGCAATTGATAGATTCCTTGTTTAGAGAATTTTAATCATACATATTTAGTTTCTTGATTCGTTTATCTCCTTAAAAAATAATTGTGAAAAGAAAAAGAGAATGATAATATGAAACTATGTGTTGCTCATCTCAGTAAGACAAGTGTATATGCCCTGATCTAAAGAATAGATTCATAAGAAGTAATATTTGTTTTTTTCAAAAATGAGTACAAAAATGTTAAAGTAAAAATGAGTAGTGTATTTCTCTTTGTGCTGACTTTTCGTCAGGCAAACTTTCGCTACACTTACCAGAAAAATTTTGGCACACCTTTAATTTTTTTATTAATGTTGACTCGATAATTTTATAGGGCGAGTTACCCAAATATTACCAGTTAAAGGAATTTCCTCTTTTTGTGCAATTAGTTTGAATGTTTTCTTACAATATGACTTAGTTATACAATCTTATTAAATTTTTAATATCCTTCACTTGAGGAGGTGACTCTCATAAATGGTGTAATCATCTTAATTTCTTAACTTTATCTAGGCTATAATCTCGTTGGCTTCAGTCTCTAAGCTAACATACTTCATCCTTTGTGTGTTCAAGTTATATTTTGAAATGAACTTGTACAAGTTCGTCCTTAGCATTTATACATTGAGCGAACTACGGTCCAAAAGTTTAAGCGGTCTTCCTCTTATACTTAGGAAACTCGTTTATGAGCAGAATTTTCATGAGTCTAATCGACAAACTCATTTTATATAACAAGCAATGTTTTTATTACTCGTTATATATACATTAAAGGAGTTAACAAAAAGCTTAAACACAATGTAATAAAAAAGAGAGAGAGTTCTGAGAGATTTTTCCTAATATTAGAGATTTTCTTGTTCCTTAGCTCCACTACATCGTAATTTCTCTTCTCTTAGACAAACTATTTCTTTGAAGATAATTTTGGGTGAACTCTCTTAGGAAAGATAATTTTTTGGAAGATGCAGCTGAACGAAAGAAGAAGGCCGAATGTAGCTGGCTGAGTGCAAGAGGATGAATTTAAAAGGTTGATTGTAGGAGGTTGAATACAGGTGGCCAAGTGCAAGAGGCCGAATGTAGGTGGCTGAATGCAAAGGCTGAATGCAGAAGGATGAATTTAGGTGGCCGAAAGATAAGTTTCTGATTTAGCAGTTTTGTCCATGCACTCAGGATATTATCTATGATAACTTTTCTGTACTTCTGTGTATATTTGGAGTGAAGCTACTCTCTATTGTCAAACCCTTCTCTTATTAACGTAAGAAAGCACCTCTACAATAAATTCATCGTTGGTTTAAAAGTTTGCCATATTTCTTTGTGTGATTGGCGGGGGTGGGTTGGGGAGG
>NW_018165280.1:5722826-5743836 GCF_001263595.1 Phalaenopsis equestris
GTTGGGGAGGGGGTTGGGGGGGGGGGTTGTTTGCGGATTTGAAGGCCATGAGATACTGTAGGAAGTAAGATGCCATATATATCTAATAAATTTATTTCCAATTCATTAGATTATACAAGAATTCTATATTAATCCATGATTTCAAGAACCTCTCTTCCTCTCCAATGATCTACACTGTAACCTGATCAAGCCCCCTGAAGGTGTTTTTTTAGCTTCATATAAGTGGTGATCGTTAGTTACTTTCTAGTGCTGATTGAATTGTTTTGTCTAATAGTGATCACTATATTTGCTCCCATAATGTTCTCAAACAATGTTCTCAAACATTGATCCAACACACTAAAATGATTCAAAGCAACTCAATATTTTAGATTATAATTGACCTGATTAATGTTTGGGTAAAAAATATCAACATTTTTACTTTTTTTTTACAAGTTCAAGCTGTCCTATTAGTCCAAAAATAACTCAAAATTAACCCGCCTGCTAAAAAAATGAGCCGAATTTGACCTCAATAGCTATTATGCATATATTTAATATGTTTGCAGGCTGAGTTCATGTTTGTCAAGTTGAAAGACAGGTTGGATTTGGGTTAGACTTTCTAACCTGTTTAAAATTCTTGCAAAGCAATTTTAGGTCAGGTCAAATTCACATCAGACCAAATTTGACATGCGAAACCAATTTGATACTTGTACACTCCCTTATTAAGAAACAAAAACATTGAATGTTCTCTGCACATGAATTAAACTTAATGTAAAGAACATTAAAAAAATCACACTTTAATAATGTTCACAAAGCTTTGACTGTCCACACTCCTTCCCTTTCCTTTGAGTTATTGATGCTTGGATAATGTGTAGAGTGGACAAGAGATAAAACGGGAGGCACTAGAGGAGGCAGAGATCGTAAATGGTCTCCTGCCATTGCACTTACAAGACAAAAGCTTAACATTGCAACATGTCACAACATCTTTTACAATTATATATAAAAGTGATATTTATTTAGTAAGTTTTAAATGAAGAAGAAGAGCAGGAAGTATTTGTGTTGTCATATTTTTGATCTATTAGAGATGAAATACAAACCTACAGATCCATGTGCCTTTGATCTAGTCTGTCATAATCATCGTCGAACATGATCAAATCATGTTCAAACACCTACGAAAATTGATTGAACCATCTTCAACCGTGATTGAAAATTATTTGATAGTGTTTTAATCATGTTTTTACGACAAATGTGCTTCAGAGATGATTATAATAACTTCATAACAACTAATCTAGTGTTTACTTGATGTTTCAAAATTTAGGATTTATAGCACAAACATCACGTTAAATTCAAAATAATAAATGAATAACATCACTAGTATTCATGAATGATAAATAAAGAAAAAGTTTCCGTAAAATTTCTTCAAAAATATGAATACTATAGAATTATTGAAAATAGGTAAGGAACTAAGAAGATGGGTTGAGAGCTCCTACAATCAATGACTATTAAGAGTGTGCTTCAACTTCATTTATTTAAAAATGGGTACATTTTGGTCTAAAGTATTTTTTCAAACATATTTACAAGCACTTGAAACATTGCTATTTACAAGTTTTGCACCATATTTCAACCATTTTTCAAATCTCACCCAAATATTAACATTCTAACTCATTTTATATAAGGGATAATTGCATAAGAACCACCTAAAATATTGATATTTACAAATTAACCATCCAGATAAATCTTTTGAGCTACTGAATCGATGTATTTATGCGTGTCATGACCAAACTATTGAGAATTTGATAAAAATGAAAAATATGGATTTTAGTTTTACCATGAATTTTGATATTTCAGCAGTGAGAATTTAAAAAATAGATTTGTAAATAAGAAGTTCCTGGTGGCCTGTATGTAATTGCTTTTTTATTAATTAACTTCATCAGATTTTTCTTAAATGCACGATTCGTTAGCTCAAAATAATGGAGAAAATATTAGGGCATCTCTGGATGAACCAGAGTCCAATAAAAATGTGTTATGTATAAAGTGGACCAATCATAATACATTGTGATTGGTCCAATTTGCAGTCCTAACCTAATATCTTCTCCAAAATAATGCCGTACATACCAGTTTTGTAAATAGCAGTATGTATAATGCTGCGCATGTAATTATCCCAAGAAAATAAACATTTCTTTCGCTTTCCTTTGTCTGCTACTATGTCCGTCTTCTTCCTCCCTACCCTCCCTGATCTCAGCCTTACTGTCGTTGTTACCGTGAGAGGCCAAATAGATCTCTGGCCATGTCTGGCGCTGCTAGTTCCTTTTACGTCAAGTCCCGCCGGTAAGCTTGCCAAACCGATTCCTCCTCGCTTTACAAACTGTAATCGTAACAAAATTAAACTGAAGTTTTATCAGCGTACTAACTTTATTGAGGCTGTTCCATGTTCTTCCCCTGAACTAGCTGTTAGTGGAAACCAATATATTTTAAACCTAGAAGACGACAAGCTATATTTTGTGGCGAAAATCTCTGTTTATCTGGGCGATGCTCTGATTTTTACTCCATTTGAAGGACAACGCATCTCTTTGGTTTGGGGTATCGTTGGCCTTTTTTGTAGCATAAGGCGTTATGTTAGATTGCCCACGGTTTCTATCCCATCAAGCATGATTTAAGAAACCTTTTATTTGAGAGGATTTGGAGTTGCAGCAGGTCTTTTGATTTCTGTGTTCCCGTCCCCCTTCTTTTTAATTTTTTTTATTTTTTTGTTGTGGTTGTTAATGAGATTAAGGGATATCGATGTGTTACCGGGCTCTTGTACCAAGTGATGAAGCTTTGAGATGGAGGTGGCTATCTATGGAATTTAGGATGGTTTTTTGTTGTATACATACAACCTAATTCTACGTATTTACATACCTAACACCCAAAATTTACCTTTTACATTTATGAAACCCAAATCTTTCATATCACACCAAACATACCACCATTTTAACTTTTGGAATACAACTTTTTCATGCGAGGATAAGGTGTTTGTACATGGAAAAAAGTGAGCATGAATCTCTTGGAGATCTAAGGGTCTAAGAGAAAAAGGCATAATACCAAGAGGACCCACCAAAAGCTTGATTGGAGAAACAAATATCTGATCGGATGTAGCAAACCTAAGACCGTTTAAGTCACGAGGGCTGTCAAATTGTTATCAGCCTGAGCAGCTCATTCAGGTGACGGGCGAAGAGTCACCCAAGCCTTATAACACGCAAGTCAATCAAAGTGAGAAGAACTCTGTAATATCAGGATCACTCAATTGTCTCCCTCAATACCATCAAGAAAATACAATAGGTCTCAACCATCCCATCAGGATTCTCTCGTCTAATGAAAGACAACCCATCGGATTACTGTGGTTTACCATTTGTTTGATGGTCTAGCTTCACCCTGTCGAGAAAAGCTCATTGGTGGAGATCGGGGGTCGACAATCAGACCTTACCTACTGATTTGTAGAATTACACCGATTGGACCAGTTCTACTGACCCACAACTATCGAGTCGGCCGATAGTCCTGGATCTATCCGACCAGAGACAACATTGATCTAGCCGGCCATCAAGGATTGCCTAAATCCTATCAAAGTCCAGTTGGCCGAGCCAAAGAGCAGCAAGGCCCTGGGATCACAAGGGTGAAATACCTAAAATAACATAATCAATCCCTACTCATGTAGAGAGATAATATAACTTCACATATTACACCCTCCTTTATAAAAAAGGGATTATTTCATGAATAAAATGTTATATATTCACATTCTATTATTTACTATTGTGCACTCTCTTTCTCTCTTTTCTCTTTCTTTCTCCCTCTCTCTCTCTCTCATGCTCTACGCTCTATTCTTTGGGTGTGATTCACAAGACTTATTCGAATTCAACATCCTAAAAGATGCGATCAATGTGGACGTTTGGTCGGCATTCAAAAGCAAAGAATCAACCTTGAATGTTCAAGCATCAAAAGACCAATCTCTAAACTCGATCAGACAAAGCTCGGAAGATGGTTTGCTGCTCAGTACCTACAATTTGTGTGAAGGTTATCAAGCAAATCATCCCTCAAGCAAGTCTTAGCAGTTATCACCACTCGAGGTGATGATCCGATTGAGAAACGGGACAGGAGAAGTGTATGACTTGAGCCAGGCTGTGAACAAACCCTAAATCGACCGAAAATCCCTTCTGAGGGATGAACGAACGACCATTATAGACATCACAAAGTATAAAGCAGTAAAGAAAATGCAAAAAATAAAGAGAGGTAAAATGAAGGATAATGGTATAAGCCGACCAAAAAATTTATTTCTTCCAATAAAATAGTTTACAAAAGTTTTTTTACAAATCCTTGGATTGCTGCCTAGGAAAAAAACAAACAAAAAACATTCTTCTTTTTCTTTTACAAGCACAAAAATAAGAACTCAGGCGGTTGTCGACACTCAGTTGCTTTTCTCATAGCCATCTTTCTTGGCCTCTTCCTTGTTGCTCTCTCCTTCGTTGCAAGTCCAGGGAGAAGCGTGGTAAACTCCCTCAGATTGGCCCACTTCTGGTCGACTAGTCTCTCATTCACAAAGCAGCCGGTTGCCAAAGAAATGTTTTCCTGAAGTTGCTTAGATGTCTCGTCAATGTTTTCCTCATAGGTTTTCAGGTCGCCATGTTGGCCTTGAGATTCCTATTCTCGTTCTCAAGCGTCGCTACTATTTTCTCATGTTCAACCACTTTGAACTCTCTAGCAGCCATGAATCCCTTCAGACATTTTTTCGTCCTCATCGCCTAAGCTTTGTCTTCCTCTGCCCTCTCCACGGGAACAACCCACTTCCCTTTAACTCGCTCGAGGACCGTGGTGTGAAAGCAAGCAGCCTCCAAAGCCATAACGTGATAACGGTTGGACAACTAGGAAAGCTCCGAACGGTCAAGACTTTTCAATGACTTCTTAAAAGTACATGATCAGATGACCTCGACCAGTGTTGAAGGTTACTACACCGCTGTCGGAGACTTGATTAGCAGTCCTTCTCTGTGTCCACCATGGCTAACCTGCCGACAGAACTCGTCCTGTGAAGGGATCCACTTTGGTGTGGGCCCCTTCCACTTCATCTGAGGAGGAGGAGGAGGTCGATCCTATTCATCTTTAGTGGGAGCCTTCCCCTCTCTGTCAGGGGTATCCTCTTCCCGGAGCTCTGATTCCTGCCTGACCTTTGACTCAGATAGAGGAAGGGGGATGACAGGCTTGCTTCATCCCTCACCTTCAAATCTATGTAAGAGGTGCCAGTTGCCCTGGGTGTTCCTTGTCACTCCTCGGTTCTATCCGCCGAGGCCTTCTGTTCTGCCTTGCTCAATGCCAATTATTTGGGCATCTTTGCAGAATTGTCTTGTTGAGTACTATAGATTCCAACACTTGTCAGAGAAGGTTTAATTGTTCGATCAATAGGGGTTAACTTTCCAATAGACGTCCTGGACAACGAGAGTGGTGTTGGATGTGTAAAAGATAAATTTCGCACCTTCAACATATTTCTCGACCAAAATAATCCTAGACTCAGGAACCCTATATTTCATTGGGCAGGAGACAGTAAGAGCTACAATAACCTTGGGGAGGATAGTCTTCGCCCTTGGTTGTTTCTTGGCTACTTTGATGGCGGCCGCCCTCTTCATTTCATCCTGCCGGGTGTCAAAGGCTTCCCATAGCTTGCAGGTTATCTTTTTGTACTTCTCTGATCATAACACCTTTTTTAGCACCTCAGGTGCGTCGTAACGTTCAATAAATAGTTGTTGCCCTTCGATCATTTCCCCATAGACTAAGGTTGCTTGGCAAGGTCTTGAATTTCTTCACATTGGTGGTTACTGGGAGAATGTGTATCCCTCCAACTGCTGCGGGATAAACCGACCAAGAACCGTACCTTACAATCCCTGATTTTGTTCTCCAAGCCTAACAAGCAGAGTCGTGAACCGACTGAAATACAACATATACGTCCCGATTGACCTTGAATGAAAAGAAAGAGAAGAGGGCAAGAAATCGCCAGTGATGGCAAAGCTCACGATGAATGAAAAGATGGTGAAGATGGCAAGAGATCGCCACCAATATCAAAAGCTCATGATGGTCATTATTGTAGCAAAAGAGTTGGACATCACCGAAACAAGTATCACTTTGTACCGGCTAAAAACCGCTCAAAGCTCCTTGCAAAGTGGTAGTCAGAGGCCACACTTGAATTGGTCCTTGTAAAATACAAGATCTTTGCCATAGCTGCCTGTTGCCTGGTTGGCTCCTGTCACTGCTTGGAGTTTTATCGACCATTCAAAAACATGGTTCTCTTCAAAATCCGCCACTTGATCCATCGACAGTGTGAACACTTCAATAGCGGGAATGGAACCAAAAAATTTTTGAGAGAACATGGGTGTCATTAAACACATGCGTGTAAAAAAATGGAAACTAGAGGGGAGAGGATAGAACAGTTATGCTAGAGATTTCAAAACTCTCAGCCCTTTTTAAAGGATACGTAGTGAAGTCGAAACATCACAGGGGCAAAGATGTTATTTTCCACCTTCGAAACCACACCAGTCATATCGAACACACAACATGAGACAGATAAATTTTATTTTACAAAAATAAATAATTACAGAAAAACCTCTTGATAGTTAATCCGAGAGGAAATATTTTACAAGACTATTTTTCGCCGCTTCAGCCGAGAACAAGACTATTTTTCACCGCTTCAGTCGAGCATGACCTCACCGAAGCATTCTCTTATACAATAGCTCTCCTCCTAACTTAAATCTAACTTAAATTTAAGCTTAAACCAAAGAGATAGAGGACACCTCACGCGCGACCGTTATCTCCGCATGGAGTGTAGCCATTTCCATGTGAAGAACAACTGCCTCAGTGTGGAAAGCAGTCGACCAGTCAAGAAAGGTGGCCACCTCAGCCTCCAAATTTTATAACTTTTATATCTGTGCCAACAACCCGCTCATCTCCTCTCCCCGCTGGAATCTTGCTGCCCTGACAAAGGAATCTTCCATCTCACAAAGCTGGTTGCTCAGTGATCCAGGGTATATCTTCCTCCCGAGGGGCTCACTTGGACTAGTCGAATGACCAACACTTCCAACCTTGTCTAAAGGCCTATTGCTACCAACCGAACCTTTATCTATAGCCACTTGATTTGGGATCTCGTCAGCACCAACCTCCATTGAAAGTGAGTCTACAGTCATGATCTCGATGGTTAGATGGGCTGCACTTAAAGTTAGAAAAAAGAAAAATTTAGAAAAGAATAGAAATCAACTAAGAATGATCGAAGTTCCTCGTACCAAAAATTCGATCTCACTCAGATGCAGTAAATGATATATCATCCTCACCAACCTTCTCCTGTATCAATGATAGTGGAGGAGGAACATCGACAACCCCATGCACCTCAGGCTAACCCACGACATCGACAATCCCTTGACTTATCCGACCAGCAGGAAATAACTCTTTATTCACGGGTGGGGTCGACAGAGTGGCCAACGGTGCGCTCGGTCTGCCTCCTTCTTCCACCCGGATCTTCTCTCGTTGGCAGTCTTGAAGCGAGTTTGACGACCCTACCTGAGCCTCCAGATTAGACATTGCCCATTTTCATAGCTAACTTACCATCCGACGGAGCATCCCCTCATCTATCAAAGGGCTCTAGGGTATGTGGTTTTGTTATAAAGATCGGATTTTGAAGCCGGTTCATTCACCATGGCTACAAGCTGAATTCAAAATTGCCAGGGGATGAAGCGACAGAGGATGAAAAAAACAAAGCCTTCACGCCCTATTTAAATGGATTGAGTGGTACGAAAATCTAGTGAGTGCAATTATTGAATCATAAATAATCATAGATGTAGTTTTCTCTTATTCTTATCAGAACACGATTTTCAAGATGTAAGATAATCGGAAACTAAATATTAAAATAGTCTATTTTTATTAGAATTTGTTCCTGTAATTCGATAGAACCTTTCTCTATTATAAGTCCTAGAAATTTAATGGTATTAGTTAAGAAAATTATTATTTTTTTACTTAGAGCTATTTCATGTTTTTGAGCCTTTTGTGCAAGCAATGTTAGATGTTTTAAATGCTCAGTTATTGTTTGACTAAATATTAAAATATCATTTACATATATAAGACAAAAATGTGATAGTTTATTAAAAATCGTATCTATGTCGTTGAAATATTTGGGGGGGCGTTTTTTAGTCCAAAAAGACATTACATTATATTGATAGTGTCCTTATAGTGTGTTAAATGTGGTGAATTCTCGACTATTTGGATACATTTTTATTTGTCAAAATCTTGATTTACGATCTAATTTAAAAAACCAAATATCCATCGAATTTGGTATTTTCATTAAGTTTTTTATAATTAATAACTAGTCTTCTTTTTCCCCTAATTTGTTTGGCATGATTACGAACTAGGAAAGCTGGACTGCTCTGTGGGCTATTGCTTGGTTTATTAATTCAAGATTTAGTAATTCTTTAATTTGTGTTTGAAATTCTTTTTTTCTTCAAAAGTACATTTCATAGGTCTTACTTTTATAATAAGTTGAAAATTAATTGGTTCAATTATAGCTACAGGCTCATTATTTGTCCAGAATTTTAATGGGTATTCAGAAAACATTGGTTTAAATAAGGAACTTGCAAAAGATCTTAATTCACTGAGTTTAGAATTTTCATTAAAGAATATTTTTTTAAGCTTTAATTATTAGTAAATAAATGAGATTTTTTTTTTAAATTTCTATCAAGAGGACAATCACTACGTTGGCTGCGAAACGTAGGGAAGGAGGAATTATTCCGATGCGCACTCTCTCAGACATTCTATCAGGAGGATAATCACCACGTTGGCTGCGAAACGTAGGGACGGAAGTGTGAAATTGAGGTGTATGTATAATTGGGCAGTTTAGTGAATATCTGTTAGGACTTACTAGAATGATACTATTATCAGTTTGTGTAAATGAAGAAAATGATTTAAATAAATTTTTTCCTAATATTGTATCTGATCCATTTTCCGAGAGACACCATAATTTTTGTATTTTTAGTAGAATATCTTGTATGAGAATTAATTGATTTGTCCAATATCTATTTATTGTTCGAATTCCATTGAAAGTTTTTGAGCACTAATTCTTGGGAGTAGATTGGTTTGTGTTCTGGACTTATACATTGTTTACATACTGTAATATCGTTTTTGGTGTCACATAAAGCATGTAGTGGAATGAGTTCATAAGTAAGAATGTATAATTCAAATTGAATATAACTATGAAATCGTATTTCTTTGAACAATATAATTATCTATATTAATAGTTTCATGTGTAACTTTTATAGTATGTTGTTGTAGAAAATCCATTCCTACTAGTATCTGGTTTAAATTTTTATCGTCCATTAGAAATGAGTGTTGAAAATCTAATTTATAATTATTGATATTCCAGAATCCAAAGAGTATATTTGCTTCATGCGTGCAGCGGTGTTTAATTTATAATTATTGATATCCCAAAATCCAAAGAGTATATTTGCTTCATGTGTGCAGATGTGTTTTTGTCCTAAATAATCTTGATAAATGTAAGGGTTGTTTTTTAATGTGCTTAGACTATACCTGATTTATGTCATCCTGTGTCTAATAGAAATATTGAATTTTCGTTCCAGTGAAATATAATAACCGGTAACTAATAATTGATTGTTATTATATTCTTTTATGGTTTAGATTGATTTAAAGGGTATGGTTCTACTTATATTTAAAGATCTTCTTGGTTGTATAGAAAGTGAATTATTATTTTCTAAATATGTTAATCTTGGATATGGGCTACCAAGATTTTTATCTTCATCAAAATCT
This sequence comes from Phalaenopsis equestris, assembly GCF_001263595.1. Classification (NCBI taxonomy): domain Eukaryota; kingdom Viridiplantae; phylum Streptophyta; class Magnoliopsida; order Asparagales; family Orchidaceae; genus Phalaenopsis; species Phalaenopsis equestris. Next base: position 5,732,622 of record NW_018165280.1, read on the forward strand.
AGGAGTAAATTAGAAAAGGGTGGTGTGATTTCTAATTCATTTATTTCTTCTAGTTGTATATTTTGTCCTATATGTGAGAAAAGTGGGTCTAAATGGATTGGGTCAGTATGAGGTTTAAATGCTACAATATTATGTTGATTGCTATAAGCATATGCAGTTTGATATATGATGTTGTATTCAACGCTTCCTTCTCTTAATTTTACTCTGTCTAGTTTATGTTTTAAAGTTAGAGATCTATCTAGGTGTCTATCGTTAATATTGACAACCTAATTCAGGTGTAAATTAAACATTAAAGTTTGATAACATAAATTTCCTTGAATAACTCCTACTAGTGCGTCTTTTTTAGAGTGTATAATTCTATCGTCATATATCCAACCTTTCTAAAATAGACTTTAATTAGTATTTGAATTCAACCAAAAAAATATATGTTTATATTTTTCTGGATTTTTTATTCTTTCTAAGACTAATATTTTTATCTGTTGATTATATAAAGGTATATTAGTTATTTCTTCAGTATTTATTATGTCTATTGGATGTTCTCCTTGTTTAATGCTATAATGTATAGATCTCTTATAGAAGAATATAGACATATCAAAACAGTCTTTTGTTCCTAGAGGTAATTTTTTTTTCTTATTTTATTATATGCTTCTTCAGAGAGTGTAATATGTCTTTTATATTCTACTGAGTTTTCATTAATTATATCAGTTTCAGTGCTTTCTTCCATTAATCAAAATATAAATATTATTCTATTTAATTGTCAGAATAACTTATATTTATTAAATTATCTTCAGTATCTAATAATTGATATATTTGTTTCTTCACTTTTAATATCAAAAAAATTGAAGATAGGTTCTAAGTTATTTTATTCGATGATAGCTACTGATTTTACATGACTTATTTTATTTTTTTAGGAGCATTTATTAGTGTAATGTCCATCTTGTTTCCAAATCCAACATCTTATTTTGTTATTATTTTTAATATTATTCTTTTTTCTAAAAGTTATTTTATTTGGATTGAAATGTTTCTTTTGTATTTTCTTAAATAATTTTTTCTTTTTATTTTTTGTAGAACAATTGCATTTGCTATGAGATGAGGAACAACCCCACTGTTGGGGGAAGTCAGCTTTCTCACAACACAATGATTGTTTATATTATTTATTTTGTTTATGTAATTCTATTTGTTATCATGCTTCAATAAGTTTTTCTGATGCAAAATGAATTCGGCTTCCTAGAGATGGATCATTTTCATGTTTTGTTGTAAATTCTTGATTCCATATAATATTGTAAGGTTCTGGTAGTTTGTAAAAATACATATCTAAATACATTTGTCGTTCGTTTGCTAAAATATTATAAAAATATTTTTGATATTCGCAATTATATTCGTTTAGGTCACATATATTGCAAATGTTTAGTGCTGTTAATTTTTGCTTTGTTATATCATATTGATTTTTTGATTTTTCAGCTTCAGTGGTATATTTAATATATATCCTAAAAATTCACTTTTGATAAAGTCACCATAAATAACTGGTCATTTTTCAGGATTGCCAATAGTTCTTTTTGCTAGAAAAGTTTCTCCAATAGTTTGTTTTTTATCATCTCTTAATTCTAAGAACCATTTTTTTCCAATTCCAGTAAGAGTATTTTCTAAAAATCCAAAGACGTCTTATCCTTTTAAATTATAATTATATATGACTAAGTTATCTTCTATTACTCATTAACCATTCTTCTCGTTAATATTTTCACTGCAATCTATATTTAAATAAATACCATGTCTGTTTATAGGTACAGATGTGTTGTCATCATATCTAGATTATGTTCTATTTCTGAATGTAGGATTACGTCTAATACTTGAAGGTAGATAATGAAGATAAAAACTTGTATTTTGACTTGTACTGGTTTCGTTGGTTTCGTTAGTATTTGACAAAGAAGGTAATCTCATTGGTTGGTTGGATGAAGGAGCGTCAACAGATGGGTAATTAGTTTGTGTAGGAGTGGCCATAAATTGATGTTCAGTTAAGACATTAATTAAATTTTTTGTCTCATTCTCTAAATGAGAATGTTCGTCCATAGAAATAACTTTATTGATACTTATAGCTCCTTGTATATTTCCTGAAGGATTATATTTATTTGTATTTGTCCATCCTAAGATTTTTGGATTAATATTAAATTTTTCTAAATTACAACATTCTGCTAAGATACCGGCTGTGGCTATGTTGCTGTTTAATACTTCTTGGTTTTGGATTAATCTGATTCCTAATTCATATATGTTAGAAGTACTTTTTGTATTGGATAATTTTTTATATATAGATTGTATTATATTTTTAAATAGTTTAGTTTTTTCTGATTGATTTAAGTTTAATTCCATAAGTTAACCAGTTCATCAGATATACTTTCAGAATAGAGTCTTATTTCAACTTGTTGTTTTAAAATCATATAACTTATTATGATCCATTTGTTTGAATTTCCTAAAGGTGATATTACATGAAAAATTTGTTCTTTCTAGAATACTTTTAACTGTTTATTTTTTATGTTTATTTGGAGTATATCACAGATTCTATTAAATTCCTGTTCTTGGTAATTTTTACTCAACATCGAGATCTTCTTCTATACTTGCTTTAAGTTCTTCTATAAGTAATCGTCTTTTTAATTCTTTTTCACTTTTTATTTGCTGTTCATAAGAACTAATAAAAGATTCATATAACCAGGTAGGCGTACAAAGACAATTAGAATGTATGGGGCATTCATATGTATTGTTCTGTAATTCTTTTGGCTCTGATACCATTTTTTGCGGACTTGAAGTTTCTCCAATTTTTAATGACTTTTGTTTTGGAGTATTTTATATTTTAAAATTATTCTTTAGTTTATATAACATCTCTTCAATCTCATCTATCTTTTTATTATTTCTCATTTTATTTTTCTTTAATTGTCTTAGTTTTAAATCAAAATTTTTAAAATCTCTTTCCATGATTTAATTATATAATATCATTTTATATGTTTTAGATGAAGATGTTATTTCAGATATCTTTTGAGTTTTTTTTTCAGGATAATCTTCTAACGATAAATTATTTTTCAATCTATATTGTAATTCTTCAATTTCTCTAATATTTTTTCTTTTATTGTTCTTAGCCTTTCTTAATCTTATTTTGAATTTTTCAAAATCATCTTTTATTTTTTAATGAATTCCTCTTGCTTCTATGTTTGTAGTTTAATAAGAATAATATAAGGTCCATCATACTTCCTATTAAAAGATTTATATTATATTATATTGTCTCTTTTCTTCTATAGTTTGGCCATAACGTTTTCAGTTCATGTCATACTCTTGTGGATTTCTAAGGAGATTTCTAAGGAAGATAAAGGCTCATTAAGATCATTTAGATCTTCAAGACTACAACCCTATACGACTACTTCAAAAACGCAGAGCACAACATTAATTTGTTTCTCACACTTTGTGTAGATAGAAGAAGTGAAATAAAATAAGATAACATTAACAAATAAGAAGATAACAAAAATTTATTCTATTATTAATAAAACTTTCAGATATGAAACAAGAAGAAAGATATTTAGCCGAAGTGGTAGTTATACATAGCTAGAGCAACAAAGAGGAATTAGAGGTAGAAATTTGCCTTCAGCAAGATAAGTGAGAGCTTTAAATAGAGAGTAAAAGAATACATTTTTCGTCATGGATGACATTATATATTAATAATTATTTTCTCTTTCCGGACTGTCTGAGAGACTGCGCATCGGAATAATTCCTCGAATATTCTTTGTTGATAAGTCGAAATCTGTTTTTTGGTCAGTGCTGCTGGAATAATTCATCGAATATTTTTTGTTGATAAGTCAAAATCTGCTTTTTGTCAGTGTTGCTGAGTAGACGTGCATATAATATTCTTTTTCAATAAATCTTAAGGACATCACTTCTTACATTTGACTTTCTGTACTCATTGCTTCCAGTTTAATTCGTACATCCTGCAAAGTCTCTTTTTTCATGCAATACATACAACTATGTATTTTTTCTTTTTGTAATTTCTGACAAAATATTTCTTTGACTTCTTTACTTACAATTGTGTTGTTGCGGATAAGTGTGGAGATCCACTTCTTGTACATGACGTCGTGAAATTTTTTTGTGGATTGTTTGCTATAGCTGTAAATGAATAAATTTTCAGAAAAGTGATATACCCAAATGTTTGTAGAATCTATCTTCTTAGTTTCAATCCAGATTTGGTATAAGTCATCGGCTGTTGATCTTGGGAATAATTCTATCGGTTTATATTTGAGAATAAGGATCGCTACTAATTCCGAGTTGAATGAGGGATACAATATTTCAGTTTAGCTCAGGATAAGTCTGATATATTTTAACAGATAAATTCCAATGCTTCACAACTTGATGAAAAGTATTAACAACTTCAATTACTGGCCTTGGTAATTTCTTAAGGAGTTTTTCATCCTCTAGTTATATCATTCTAATTAGACCGCATTTGTATAATTCTGAGATAAGTTTTGGATCTGTATCTCCATAGATATAGATCACCTGGTATTTTTTCGCCGTGTGGAGATAAATTTGCGGATTAATTTTTTCTTTATATAGAGATAATTGCTAGCATTCATCAGCAATTTCTGTAATTTTCTTGTAATATGTTTGCATAAGTAATCATATTTTTAGAAGAACATGATTGTTCAGTAATCTGTCTTGCTTTCTGATGTACCAATATTTCATTTGGACTCTTCTTTACTAATGTGAAGATTAACAAAGTCCTTTATTTTTTTTAATTTTGATATTTTAGGTAATTCACATTCAGGTGTATCACCTGTCAGATAATTTTTTATTTTTATTAATTCTTTTAAGACATTGCTTGCAAAGGTTGTTTCACATTTCATCTTCCATATTTGTATTCAACTATTTCCAAATAGTTAAATATGAATTTGGAGTAATTTCTTCAGGATTGCTGGATATTTCATAATTTTCCATGCTTTCTTCATCCATATTTATTTCATGCATAATTCAGGAGATAAAATATCAGCTAAAACATTTTTATTTCCTTTTATATTTTCTAACTCAAAAGTATAGGTTGAAAACCAGCTCTGTCATCTAATAAGTTTCTTATTTGGTAAATAATCTATAATTTTTCCTTTTATGAATGAAATTGTTGTTTTATTATCTTTTCTTATTAAAAATGTTTCATTAAGGCATATTTCAAAATTTTTAATTAATTTTTTTTATGGCTAATAATTCTTTCTCATTTATGTGATAATTTTGTTCTATAACGGTATAAGTTCTTGAACTATATCGACATAAGAGTTCATTATTATTCCTTCTAGCTTTTAAAACTTCACCCCATGCAATTCCAGAGCTATCAGTTTCTATGATTAATAATCGTCTGGTATTGGTAAATGTAATTTCGACAGAGTTTTACAAATTTCTTTAATTTTATTTGGAGTTTTTTCATCATTTTCATCCCAATACCAAAACATTTTTTCATAACTTTCTTTGTAATGGTGCCCTTAGTTCTGCAAGGTTTTTAACAAATGATTCAACATAGTTGATGCAACCTAAAAACTTTTGCAAATCTTTTTGATTTCTAATTTGTTTAAAATGGTCTATTTTTGTTAGAATATATTTTTGTAATTTGATAGAACCTTTGTCTATTATAAGTCTTAGAAATTCAATCGTATTAGTTAAGAAAACTATTCTTTTCTTACTTAGTGAGCTTTTTGTGCTAGCAATGTCAGGTGTTTTAAATGCTTAGTTATTGTTTGACTAAATATTAAACTATTCTCTACATATATAAGTAAAAAATGTGACAGTTCATTAGAAATCGTATCCATACGTCTTTGAAATATTTGAGGGGCGTTTTTTAGTCCAAAAGACATTATATTCCATTGATAGTGTCCTTGTTGTGTGCTAAATGCGATGAATTCTCGATTATTTGAATGCATTTTTATTTGCCAAAATTTTGATTTACAATCTAATTTAAAAAAATCATTTAGCAGTTTTAATGTGATTAATTAACACTTCTTTGTTTGGTAAGAAATATCCATCGAATTTGGTATTTTTATTAATTTTTTTATAATTTATAACTAGTCTTGCTTTTCTCTTATTTTATTCAGCATGATTACGAACTAGGAAAGCTGGACTGCTGTGTGGGCTGTTGTTTGGTTCTATTAATTTAAGATTTAGTAGTTCTTTAATTTGTGTTTGAATTTTTTTTTAATCTTCAGAAGTATACTTCATAGGTTTTACTCTGGTTCAATTGTAGCTACAGGCTCATCATTTGTCCTGAATTTTAACGGGTCTTCAAAAAATATTGGTTTAAATAATAACCTTGCAAAAGATCTTAATTCACTGAGTTTAGAATTTTAATTAGAGGATATTGTTTTTAAGCTTAAGTTTTTAGTAAATAAATGGGGAAAATAAATTTAAAAGACCAGGTGGTCTATATCTAGGGAGATACATATCCAAAATTTATCTCAGAATTATATAGATGCGGTCTAACTAGAATGATATATCTAGATGATGAAAAACTCCTCATGGAATTACCAAGGACAGTAATTGAAACTGTTAATACTTTTCATCAAGTTGTGCAACATTGGAATTTATATGTTAAAATATATCAGACTTATCCTGAGCTAAATCGAAATATTGTATCCTTCATTTAACTCGGAATTAGTAGCGATCCTTATACTCCCAAATATAAACAGACAGAATTATTCCCAAGATCAACAGCCGAGGACTTATACCAAATTTGGATTGAAACTAAGAAGATAGATTCTACAAACATTTGGGTATATCACTCTTCTGAAAATTTATTATTTGCAGTTATAGCAAACATTCTACAAAAAGTTTCACGACGCCATGTACAAGAAGTGAATCTCCACATTTATTCCCAACAACACAGCTGTAAATAAAGTAGTCAAAGAAATATTTTGTCAGAAATTATAAAAATAAAAAATATATAGATGTATGTATTGCTCGAAAAAAGACACTTTGCAGGATGTACAAAGTAAACTGGAAGCAATGAGTACAAAAAGTCAGATGTAAAGAGTAATATACTGACAAAAAACAGATTCCGACTTTTCAACAAAGAACATTCGAGGAATTATTCCAGCAACACTGATAATAAAACATATTCTAATTTATCAACAAAGAATATTCAAGAAATTATTCTGATGCGTTCTCTCTCAGACAACTTGAAAAGAGAAAACAATTCTTAACATATAATGCCATCCATGACGAAAAATGTATACTTTTACTCTCTATTTAAGGCTCTCACTTCTCTTGTTGAAGGCAAAGCTTATTAGGATTTCTACTTCTAATTTCTTTCTTGTTCTAGTTATGTGTAACTGCCACTTCAACTAAATATCTTTCTTCTTGCTTTGATGCATGTAAATTTTTATTAATAATAGAATTTATTTTTGCTATCTTATTATGTGTTAATGTTATATTATTTTGTTTCTTTTCTTCTATCTACGCATAGTGTAAGAAACGAATTAATGTTGTGCTCTGCGTTTTTGAAGTAATCGAATAGGGTTGTGATTTGGAAGATAAAATGACCTTGTTGAGCTTTCATCTTCCTTAGAAATCCACAAGGAAGAGTATGACATGAACCGAAAAAGTTAGGGTCAAACTATTAAAGAAAAGAGAGAATATAATATAATGTAAAACTTTTAATAGGAAGCGTGATGGACCATATATTATTCTTATTAGACTACAAACGTAGAAGCAAGAGGAATTCATTAAAAACTGGAAGAAGATTTTGAAAAACTCGAAATAAGATTAAGAAAGACTAAGAAAAATATAAGAAAAATATAAGAAAAAATATTAGAGAAATTGAAGAACTATAATATAGATTGAAAAATAATTTATCCTTAGAAGATTTTCCTGAAGAAAAATCTCAAAAGATATCTGAAACATCATCTCCATCTAAAGTATATAATATGGTATCATATAATTAAATCATGGAAAGAGGTTTTGAAAATTTTGATTTAAAATTAAGACAATTAAAGAAAAATAAAATGAGAAATAATAAAAAGATAGATGAGATTGAAGGGATGTATATAAACTAAAGAATAATTTAAAAATAGAAACTATTCCAAAACGAAAGTCATTAAAAATTGGAGAAACTTAAAGTCCGCAAAAAAATGATATCAAAGCCAAACGAATTACAAAACAATACATACGAATGCCCTAGACATTCTAATTGTCTCTTTACGCCTACATGGTCATATGAATCTTTCATTTGTTCTTATGAACAACAAATAAAAGGTGAAAAAGAATTAAAAAGACGATTACTTATAAAAGAACTTAAAGCAAGTATAGAAGAAGATTTTGATGTTGAATAAAAATTACATAGAATAGGAATTTAATAGAATCTGTGATATACTCCAATTAAACATAAGGAAAAAGCAATTAGAAGTATTCTAGAAAGAACAAATTTTTCATATAAGATCACCTTTAGGAAATTCAAACGAATGAATTATAATAAATTATATGATTTAAAACAACAAGTTGAATTAGGACTCTATTCTGAAAGTATATCTAGTGAACTGGTTAGCTTTTAAATTAGTCACAAAAAATTAAACTATTTAAAAATATAGTACAATTTAGATATAAAAAATTGTCAAATACAGAAAGTACTTCTAACATATATGAATTAGGAATAAGATTAATCCAAAACCAAGAAGTATTAAACAAATATATAGCTACATCTGTTATTTTATCATAATGTTGCAATTTAGAAAAATTTAATACTAATCCAGAAATCCTAGGATGGACAAATACAAATAAATATGATCCTTCAAGAAATATATAAGGAGCTATACGTATCAATAAAGTCATTTCTATAAACGAACCTTCTCCTTCAGAGAATGAGATAAATTATTTAATTAATGTCTTAACTGAACATCAATTTATGACTACTCCTACACAAACTAATTACCCATCTGTTGACACTCCTTCATCCAACCAACCAATGAGATTACCTTCTTTGTCAAATACTAACGAGAACAGTACAAGTCAAAATACAAGTTCTTATCTTCGTTATCTACTTCCAAGTATTATAACAAAATCCAGGTATGATGACAACACATCTGAACTTATAAGCGGACACGATATTTATTTAAATATAGATTGCAGTAAAAATATTAACGAAAAGATTGATAAATGAGTGATAGAAAATAGCTTAGCCATATATAATTATAATTTAAAAAGAGAAGACATTTTTGAATTTTTAGAAAATACTCTTACTGGAATAGCCAAAAAATGGTTCTTAGGATTGAGAGATGATAAAAAACTAACTATTAGAGAAACTTGTCTAGCAGAAAGAACTATAGGTAATCCTGGAAAATGACCAATTATTTTTGGTGACTTTTTCAAAAGTGAATTTTTCTTATGATAAATGAGGTTATGGATAAATTTTGATTAAATTATTGTTTCCTTAAAAAATTGTAATGATAATGATTAAAAAGTTATATATGTATATATAACAATAATAATAATAATTCCTAATGTGTTATTATAACAATGTATTTTGGGTGTAGAACATTCAAGCATTTTTTTTTTGCCGACATAGGGTTAAATAGATTAGAAGTTTTGTATTGTTTGTCTCAAAATAAGTAGCTTATTAGAGTTTAAATGTACCCTTCATCATTAGGGGCATTATCCTTACTACTTTTATTAATTTTTTAATTATTTTTAGGTTTGCCAGTCATAACATTTGAATTCTGTTAATATAATTGTCAGTAGATTTTGTTTCTTATTTATGATTAGTTTTGCTTTATTGTTGCATATATTTCTATTTAATTACTTATCTTGTGGTTCCAATATTGTTTACTTCTTTATAGTATTTGCATTAAATTTTATTATGGCATTTTATAAATATGTATAAATGTTGGCGAGCATATTATAAGTTGTACTCCTATGGTTTTATTGTGGCACGTGAAATATGCACGGTATTATAATATTATTATGTCGGTATTAAACCTTTGCTACGACTAGCCAGATCAACGAACCCTAGTGAAATCATTAGATTTTCATGGGATTGATCTTTGTCTTTCTTTATTTTAGGGTATCAAACTGACTATATATAAATATAATCATATATCTATACCGCACTTGTATATTTAAAGTAGTGTTAGAAGATTGATAAGTCATGTGTGTATAACACCTGACATTGTGACATTTAAATATTTATGTAAAAGTGCATTAGTTCAAGTCATATATATTCATGATCATAAGCAATTGACATCTTTTATTATTGAAAATTTTGTTAGTATATGTAAAATATCTACCTGTTCCGTTGGTTATACTATGTATTCAGGCTCTGTTTGGCGCAGCTGCAGCTTCTCAGCTTTTCAGCTGCTACTGCGCTGCCTCAAAAAGCTGCTGTGGGGAAGCTGACTGTCTGTTTGTTGCAGCTATGTGAGAACAATTGTGGGGTAGCTGTTTTTGTAAAAATGACCATTCTGTTCCTGTTTAGTGAAACTGTTTAAAATAGAATTATAATAGCAACATATTTGATAATTTAGAAGCAGAAATTTATTTAAAAAATAACAAAAGTACGAATACACTACTCACTTAGCAATGTGTATCCAAAGTGTTAAGAAAAAGAAAAAAACAAATAAAATTACAAGTAATAATGATATTTTCTTTAACGTGAAGGCGATATATGTCTCCTCATAAACTGTCCTCCAATAATGTTATCAATTCGCGATCACTTCCATTTTTCTTCAAGGGATGTTTCTCTTGAATAATAATAAAACGTTTCATTTTTACCGTCGCATTAGTAAAAAAGAAGTTGATGAGGCTTTAAAGAAAATCAAGGGTGGAAAGTCTGTAGGACCTGATGATATCCCAATTGAAGTGTGGAAATATTTGGGAGATTTGGGAGATTTGAGAGTTTCTTGGCTTACTAAACTCTTTAATATTATTTTAAAAACTAAGAAGATGCCTGAGGAGTGGAGGAAGAGTATTTTGATCCCCATTTTTAAGAATAAAGGAGATGCACAAGAGTGTGCAAATTATAGAGGAATTAAGTTGATGTGTCATACTTTAAAATTATGGGAGAGGGTAATTGAACATAGGTTAAGACGCATCACAAAAATTTCTCATAATCAATTTGGATTTATGCCGGGCAAGCTATACATTTATTGAGAGGTTTGATGGAGAAGTTCAGAGATAATAAAGAGGATCTACATTTGATTTTTATTAATTTAGAAAAAGC
>NW_018165280.1:5744253-5767330 GCF_001263595.1 Phalaenopsis equestris
TAGAATTCAAGTTGGTTGGTTGAAGTGGAGGAATGCTTCGGGCCTTTTGTGTGATAGAAAAGTACCGCTAAGACTGAAAGGAAAATTTTATAAGATGGTGGTGAGACCTGCAATGCTCTATGGCGTTGAATGTTGGCCTTTAAAAGAGAAGCATAATAATAAGTTAAGTGTTGCCGAGATGAGAATGATTAGGTGGATGAGTGGCTTTACACTTAGAGACAAAATGCGGAATGAATATATTCGTGATAGGGTTGGTGTAGCTCCTGTGACAGACAAAATTAGAGAAAGTCGCCTTAGATGGTTTGGTCATATTAAACGTCGACCATTAGATGATCCGATTAGGAGAGTAGATGTTTTAAATTCGACTTGTGTTAAGAAAGGCAGAGGTAGACCTAGGAAGACTTGGGCTTATTGTATTAAAAATGATCTTAATTTACTAGAACTAAATGAAAATATGACACAAAATAGGACGCAATGGAGAAAAATGATTCATGTAGCCGACCCCACGTAGTGGGATTAAGGCTTTGTTGTTGTTGTTGTTGTTGTTGGATGTTTCTCTTGAAGCTGAAATTTTCCCATCAAGCTGAATAACATCAATTCCAATGTATTTACACATCTAGCACCAAAAAATAATTTTTTTTTACATGTATACCACCCAAATCTCTCATACCACTTACAAAAATATACTTTCATGCATAGATTGGTGGTATGCATGTGAAAATCGAATTATGCTAAAATTCAATTGAATCAGTTCCCAAGCTCTTTTAAGTACACATTACTTGTCCCCTTGCTTGAATTCCACATACATCCTATTTGCATTAAAGAGAATAATAATTATCATAAAGTAACAATCTATGTTAAGTAAATACCTTTATTTAATTCAAAAAAATCAAGCTAATGGCTTCCCAACTGCAAAACCCGTCCAAGCTGCCATGACCCAATCATCAGAAATTAGCATAACAGAACTTCAATCACAGAAGAACCCATGTAAGCTATTTTCCATGTGTAAACAAAGAGTTGAGATAGTTTTCATTGAAAGAGCTTCCATTAGAGGCCCAGAAACTAATGTGCTTTATTTGCAAATTAAAGCATCAATAATGTATTAATACATGCCACTCGACTTCAATCCACCATCTTACTTTCTTGGTAAACAAATCATAGCTCAAACCACTAGAAACGCCTAATCAATCTAAATAAATACTTAAGTTGCTAGAAGAACATGTAATAAAAAACTGCATAACCGTTTCTACACCCTTGCAATGAATGAGACTATTCTAACAGACGCCAGAAAATATAAGAGCTTAAGGCCTTCCTAATAGAATGAATTTTTGTAACGGTTGGAAAATATGGTATATAAGCAATGTTTGCAATTCATTTAGTCTAAAAGATACTATAATAATGTTGGTTAAGCTTACAATAATGTTGTTGAGCAATAGAAGACAGTTGGGGAAGTCGTAGGAGAACAAGAACTTGATCACCCAATTTAAAACCTAATTCTCGGTTGTTAAACAATAAAACCACTTTTTTGAAGTAGGCACAAGGAAAGTTGAAGCTCAAATCGCACACATTTTGCTATGTCATCTCACACCACATGAATCTCCATAACAATAGAAAGGTGGAATTGACATTGAGTGATATACTTTCAGCAAAACAGGACAAAACATAATATTCAAAAAGGGTGTTATATAAAGCCTATATCATCACAATTCTATATAGCTTTGCATTCTTATATATGTGATACTATACTATTAACAGATAACTATTTTATCATGAATCATAAACTGCTTGATGGCAATAGAAATGGATTAACGTAAAAAAACTTGGAACCGGTATCTTACTTTCTTGGCAAACAAATCATAGCTCAAACCACTAGAAACACCTAATCAATCTAAATAAATACTTAAGTTGCTAGAAGAGCATGTAATAAAAAACTGTAAAACCGTTTCTACACTCTTGCAGTTTTTCAGCTACCACTCTTGATTCTGAAAAATTATTTTCAAATCCTGCACTCTACCAAATTTTAGCTTCTTCTTTGCATTATGTCAGATCACAAAGCCTGATATATCCTTTGTTCTGAATTGCATTTGTTAAAAAATGCATAAGCCGCTTGACAGTGACTTCTAGATGCTCAAACGCATACTTCACTATAACTCCATTATCAAGTAGGGAGAAGAGAAAGAAAAAGAAAAAAAACCACATACAGAAAATCTAACAGCCGCAACACCTAGAACAAAAACAATCTGAATGGGTAGAAATTTGCATAATTACACACATATTAAGATTCTGCCAAAGAGAAGAAACATAAAAACCATTTCGCGAATTTTTTTTTAAAAAAAATATGTTTCTTCATTGATAAGTAGACTCGTTCCAACCAAAACCTACACAAATCTATGGAAAAAGACCAGAGAATGCGAGGGGAAGCAGTGTTTCAACTTGCCACAGACCGTGAGAAAGGGGTGAACTGTACCTGTGAGTGACGATGGGGGGAGGAAATCATCGGATATTGAGAGTGATCGGAGGACCCTTCGCCGACGAGCAGTACCATTAACTTCCTCCTTCCTCCCCGCGGGGCGCGGGGCAGAACGCGGGAGAACTAACGAAACGAAGGAGAAATTAGGGGTACGAGAGTAAAAAAGCCGAGCGGTAACGCGGGCTGCGGGGTCTCATCCGCGGTCGGCTTTTCGCGGCAGCGGTGACCAAACAGTGCAAAACCGTGGTTTTCCCGCCGCACAGCGCAGAGGAAGCCGCGCCAAACAGAGCCTTAAGTTTCTTATTGTTTATGCTTTAATAAATAATGGTTATTTACTCAGTTTGATTTGTCAAACTCACTGGTTAATCTTTTATATAGCAAGTTTTACCGAATTCCCCAGAGGGCCATCTCCGCAAGAGCGGATATTTCAATTTTAGATTTAATTTTATGTATTCTCAATATTTGTATTAGTTCTTGTATTTCTCTTTTTGATTTTGGGCAGTTATCCATTTATACTTCAGTTTCTTTTCAATTATTTTCTTATTTTTCTTCAGTTGTATAACTCTTATTTACGAAGTGCAATAAAATTTATATTTCTTTGTCCGTTTGAGCTATTGTTTATACATAATATTTTCGTATATGAATATTAAACATGTTTATATTATTTTATCATGCACTGTCTTGTCGAGTTGTATCGTCTTTCAGACCCGAGATGTAACACTTATATCTAGGATAGTGGAATTATCAGATCTTGATCAGGTTCATTATTGTTCATGTCATCATCTGCTTTAGTTGGGAGGTGATAATTTTTATAATGTAAAATCAAATTATTGCTGTTATATGTTAAGCATTTAATACCTTACAACTAACCTTAATAATAAAAAAAAAATTCTCATCCCCTGAATAGATGATTAACTATAGGACCTTGCACCAACTAGGAAGAAAATCATCAAATCTTCTCAAAATGAGGATGAAATTTCTTGGTAGTATATCATCTAAAAATCGAACTTGTCTTCTGAAAATTTATTCCAAAACCATAAACTCTCACATGCAATAGGTTGAGAGCTAATTTTCTGTAGATTCTTTGAGTTAATTTTTGCTGTGTATGATTTGGTTGAGTTTCAATTAAATTTAGAGTTTCATATCACATTATTATGAGATAAGTAACTTTTATTTATTAAAGGATAAACATACCAATCTTTATATGATATTAAAAAAAGGATCAATGATTTCATGCTAATTTTGGCAAGCCATTTAAGAAATGGAAGTGGTTCTACTTTGCTTGCATTCACCTTGTTCATCTTTGGAGTGGCCTGCTAAAGGTACGTGGAGGGTGATTTGTTACTTGTAAATCAAGAGGATTGGCAGGACATGTCATGAATGGCAGGCGGAATGTTCTTATGAATTCACGTCTAGTGAAATTGTGAGTATGGCATGCCTTCAGTTTGTGGATGCTAATAGGCCTTTGTCTTCTTGCAATCTTTTTCTCATGCCATGCAACTGAGCAATATTTAGTCCGCAAATGCTTCATTATTCTTCTGATCAGAAGTACCACTTGATTACTTCTATTTTTCGTGGACAAAAACAAATGCGATCCTTCAGTTTTTAGTTGTATTAGTTTTTTTCCTCTATAAAAAAATCAGTTTCTTTAAGAAAATTTTTCCATTCAAAGCACATAATAATTAATTCAAAACCATATTAGTCGTAGTTTTAAGTTCTAATTTTTGCCTTGTTTTTGTGGGTTAGTGCATTCTTGTATGTTCATATTTTAAATGGCTTCAAATTTGTTCATTGTTAGGACTTGCAAACATATATTTTCCCATGTTTTTTTGTAGTTATTATACTTGCCCTTTCCAATATATTTATTTGGCTTATAGTTTGAAATGAAGTGCAAGTTTTATTCTCATTTTTTTGATAAAATTTATTCATTTATCCACACTGTGGAGAAATTTTCTTATTAGGAGCTCCTCATCAGATTTTTTTGACAACTACGCTTAGAATTCGAAATGGAGTATAATCTAGAAGATATTGATATAAAAATTACTACATTTTTTATTTTTTGTTCTATAACCACAAGTCAGTTTTAGATAAATAAAAAAAGTCATTTTCCTTGTAAGATAAAATTTGATTGTCTTGCTCTCATGATCATTTTACTTAATGAGCTGCTCCAAGTCCTATTCTATTTATTTTCTAAAACAGCGCATTACGTTTCAATCAAACTAAAATTTCTCTCAATCCCTTTCATCTCATTGTGAAGCCTTGAAGGGAAAGTTGCTCTTGTAACTGGTGGAGCTTCTGGCATTGGAGAAACCATCGTTCGACTCTTCTTAAGCCACGGAGCCAAAGTTTGTATCGCTGACATTCAGGATGAGGCAGGTCTCAACCTCTGTGAATCTCTCGGCGGGGACCAACTTGTCTCCTTCCTCCACTGTGATGTCACCGTCGAAGATGACGTACAAAATGCCGTTAACTTCGTCGCTGAGAAATATGGCACCATCGACATCATGGTGAACAATGCCGGTGTTTCTGGAAACCGAGTTACCGACATTCGAAACGTAACATTTGATGAGTTTAAGAGTGTGTTTGATGTGAATGTTAATGGTGTTTTTCTAGGTATGAAGCACGCCGCAAGCGTAATGATTCCTCAAGGTAAAGGCTCCATTATCTCTTTGGCCAGCGTTTCGAGCATTTTAGGTGGTTTTGGCTCCCATAGCTACACAGGCTCTAAGCATGCAGTCTTAGGACTCACCAAGAGTGTGGCAGCCGAGCTGGGAAAGAATGGCATACGTGTGAATTGTGTTTCTCCTTACGCAGTTCCCACGAAGCTCTCATTGGCTCATTTACCCGAGGAAGAGAGGACTGAGGAGGCTGTAAAGAGTTTTCTTTCTTTTGTGGGCCGTAATGGCAATCTAAAGGGTGTAGATTTGATGGCGGAGGATGTGGCGTATGCTGTGCTTTACCTGGCATCTGATGAATCCAAATACATCAGTGGGCTAAATCTTACTGTTGATGGAGGCATTACATGCGTTAACACTTCTCTTCGACCCTTTGGTTAATCTCGAGGTTGTCAAAAAAAGATAAGTACGTTCTGAACTCTTATTATTTTGGCAAATATGGCATTTAATTTTTAATAATTGGTTGCTGGATTCAATGCGTGTTGTTTGTTACATACACCAGGTGATGATAAACTTCTCTTTGTTGCTTAATGGTAATCCATCAGTTCAAGAATTTCAAATTTGTATTAATGGCTTGCTAAAGATTGTTTGGAATGAATGAAATTGATGTCGTCTTTGTTCTTTCATGGTCAAGGCTCTTTGACTTCTTGAGTAGGATCACAGTATATCATGTATATAAGTTGTAGGAACATGATATCGCATCCATCTATATGTCAACTCATTTATGTTGTGGAATGCCTTCTCATTACATGTTATGTGTGGGTATTTTTATAGAATTACTATTGGCATCATATGAAGGGATGTAGTATCATGGGCACACCATCTAATTCATGTCAAAAGTATATGCATTCCATACATTATATGATAAATCATCAATCATATGCGCCGTCACTAGTTACATGGAGAATCGTCCATATAGAATATAGATCATAAGTATCACGTGGACTCTTCCATCATAAATTGAAGGGAGCATCCATATATCTTATAGCATCATTGCCATTTCTATTTATAAGATTAAGTGTACATCGTGGCCATTTCTATTTATAAGATTAAGCGTACATCATTATTGGTAGTGCTGGAAAACATGCGTGTCATTTTCCCATAAATATATCATGATGCATGATATGTATGTTATGTAACTTGTGGAATCATGAAGGAATGATCAAATCGTGTAATGTTCAGTTTAAACAATCTCTATATTATCTTTATTTCCCGTATGATAATTCTGAACTACATTCTAGTGATTGTTAGCTTTGCTCACATTCAACTCAGATCTAAAATATTGTGATTTGGAATTTGTTTTTCTTATACATTGTGCCAGTGTTTTTAATCTTTGCTAAAATTTAATGGGAGAACTTACAAACTCTGTCCTATAAAAATTATCTATGAACTCTTATGTGATCATTCTAGAATAGGCACTATTTTTTTTTTTTGTCTAGGTAGGCTCTTAAACCAACTTATTGTAATAGTAATTGTGAAGATTTTTTCATGCATTAGTTGCTGATAGATCTGATCAAATTTGTCGAGCCTCAAAAGTTGGCAGTTGGTGAGAAAGGATGAGAAGCTTTAGTTAGACTGTCGTTCGCCTCACCCTTTCACTATCAAGAGATTGCAATACAGAGAATCTATATGGTGGAGTTTGGTTTGTTGAAGAAGTAATATAGTGTAAAAGAAACGTAGTGCAAGTAAAATATAGCGTATTTGAAAAATTTTGAAGTTATTTTTAGTGTAAAATAATGGCAGTAGTTTGATTTTTTATGTTTAGTTTGAAGAAAAATGAAACTAATGTAAAACATGTTGGGTGATGACAATAGAGTTGATTAGTGGTAGCGGGAGGGCCGCGGTTGTGATAGGTTGCAATTTATAGTGTTGTTTGGAAATCACTTGAATCTAAAGAATTCAAAAATACATCAGTTTTTTAAATGTTATGCTTCAATGGCAAAATTATGAATAATCCTTCATTTGGTTTACTTTACACAAAACATACAAGGAATCAACCAACCCATATGTGAAAATATAAATAAGTTTTTGGGATAAATTGTGATTAGATTTTGATCATTAAACTATATAAAAATGATGTTTTCAAAAGTGTTAATAAGCTAAAATTATATATGTTTAAGTAGAGGTTCTTAAGAATGTATATGTTTTATTAGCTGGGTTGCACAAAATTTCCTTCATTCTTATGTATGCCAATTATGCGAGCAATGCTAGTAGTATAACTGCAATAAAGTATACTTGATCTACTATGTTAAAGTAGCATTTCATACGCACTACCTATACATAGAAAAAGTGCCATCACGAATCACGACGTCACATCACGAACAATGAAGGTAGTGGAGCGGGCTCATGTGAGCCACCGTGGACGGCCCGAGAGTGTATGTTCAGCCAATCAGTTTTCTTTATCGTAAAGGCAGGGTGTCTCTTACAGATAGAGGAGAATTACTTTTGAGGGACCTGGTGGGTCAAGCCCGTGCAGATAAATCCATCACCTCCCAATTCACATTAAATCGGAAAAAGGAAACGAGTCTTTCAACCCGAGATGACTAGTGTGGGCTCTTGACAAATTGGATTTTAGGCAAATAACCACCCTGCCACGAGATTCTCTAGCTCTGCAGCTACCAAGTCCGAAAGGACGCCGATTGAATCCACTGGCGGGCCTCGCAAGTCAAATTTATGATCAGACTAGGGTACCCCGCCATACGTAGGTATTTTAGGGGTACAAAATGTAAATATGGGCTGACAACTCTTTATAAATGGGGAGTCCATCTTTTGAATAAAAAAAAAGGGTGACACAATTTTATTGTGGATTACTGTTCTCTCTCTAGATTTCAAGCCCTCTATTCTTTAGTGTGCCCTGGATAGATTTAGATTCAACATCCTGAAAGGTGCAGTGAGTGTGGAGTTATGCCGTCAACAAGAAGAGGAGCACATAGATTCCATAGAGAAGGGAGTGGCCAAAGAATTGTAGGTAACATAAAATCCTCAGGGGACAACATCGAGGAATACATGCACAAAGGAATGTAAGAGATAAGGACCCAAATCATGGAGCAGGTGATGGGCTAGATTTTTGAGGTCTTAAGAGCCATCGCGACCCTAGCAGGAGACCAAACTTCGCAGGAATAGGACCGACCTCAGGGGCATCGCCAGTGCACAATGGTCGAAAGGCGAACCCAGGCTTGGAGGGAGCCGACGACTCCCAATACCAAGACAACACGAGATTTGCACAGGTAGAGAAGCAACGTGTAGGACGCACCAAAACACTACGAAAACTAGAGAATGTTTTGTCCCTCCAAATATTTGGGGCGTAACCTCCAGAAAAATTCAAGTTGTCGGCTTTGGAAACCTACAGGAGGCAGACCCCAACGACCATATCGTTGTATTCGAGTCGGTCATGTGCGTACTCAAAATCTCAGACACGTTTAAGTGTCTTATGTTCTTTACCACCTTGAGGTCTTCACCCTTAAAGTGGTTCCACGAACTTCCAGCCGGAAGTATCAACAACTTTGTTGATTTCAAGAGGCTATTCTTGGCACAATTCGCCAGCGTCCGGAGGCCCACCAAGAGCATTTAGTCCTTATAGTAGCTCAGGCAAGGAGGGCACGCTTCCAGAGAGAGTTGTTGGAGGTAAAAGATCTCAAAGTCGTCGTGATCTTGGCCACCTTAAAGCAAGACCTACGATTCGAGAGGTTCTTCTACGACCTCAGTATCAAAGAAACCCAGGACTTGTCGGAGCTATTGGAGAGAGCCAACAAGCACGTGTTGACGGAAGAAAGCAACCCCAAGCGGGAACCAGAAGGCCGCCCCACCAAGAAGAAATCCCTAATTGGGGTGGAACCGAGAAGAAGAGAGGAACATAGACCACTCATCCAACGTCATTTCGAAGAAGGCCAGCCCTTTTGAAATAATGGAGGAACGAGACGGTACTAGCAACACATTGGACCGATGAGAAATCAAAACCTCGGCTAACCCGATACTACGAAAGGCCGACGCAACATTGCCAACAACCATACAGATATTGTGAGGGCATACAAGCTACCTCCTTAAGGGTGTCAATGACAGAAATTGTGGACGTCATCCAAGACAAATAATACTTAAAGAGGCAACACTGATGAGAGCCAGAGATTTCCTCCAAGCCGCAAAAAGTATTGCTAGAACCATTGGGATTGCGACCACGACACGGAGGAATGTAGACACCTTTAGAACCTTATCAAGTAGTTAATGAAGAACGAAAAACTTAATGAGTTTGTGGTTGCAGGGCATATGAGAGATAAGGCAAAGTGCCAGCGTTGATGGCTCCACCTACACTAGCCCGAACAAATGTCATCCATATCGCAGGAATAAACCCATAAATAATTTTCTTCTTTTCTTCACACTACTCCCCACCTTTTGTATCCTGTGCATGGACGGTCTTATATGAAATTTACTTTACGATTTTCTTTTTTTCAGATCGCTCACATAACATTCCATAAAAAAACTTGCAAAATAAGTAAGTTTCATGCTAATAGAAGATTCAAAACTTTCAGGTTGGGAAAATGCTTGGGGAACTGAGAGACAAGATAAGAAAGAAAGCCATAAACTCAAAAGAATAAATATAGCCAGCCGTAGTGCCAAGATCGCCCAACTGATTATCAAATGAAGATAGCCAGTTGTGGCGCCAAGATCGTTCGGTTGAGCATTACTTGAAGAGCAACCAACCATGGAGTCAAGATTGCCTGACTGAGCATCAAATAAAGACATCTAGTCGTGGCGTCAAGATCACCTGGCTGAACATTACATTAAGAACATCCAGTTGCGGCGCCAATGCTACTCAACTGAGCATGAAATGAAAACAACCAGCCACGACGTCAAGATCTCCCAGTTGAGCATGACATGAAGAACAATCAGACACGACAACAAGATCGCTTGCTAAGCATTACATGAAGAACAACTAGCCATGGTGCCAAGTTTGCTCAACTGAGCATCAAATGAAGATAGCCAGCTATGTCATCAAGATCCCCTGACTGAGCATTACATGAAGAACTACCAGCCGCAACTCCAATATTGCTCCGCTGAGCATTAAATAGAGACTGTCAGCCGAGGCATCAAGATCGTTTAGTTGAGCATTACTTGAAGAACATCCAACCACAGAGCCAAGATCTTTCGTCTGAGCATTAAATGAAGACAACCATTGGTGGCGTCAAGATCGCCCAACTTTAAATAGAGACTGTCAGCCGAGGCGCCAAGATCGTTCGGTTAAGCATTACTTGAAGAACAGCCAACCGCGGTGCTAAGATCGCTCGGCTGAGCATTACATGAAGAATATCACCCTATTGAGCATTTATTTGAAGAATAATCAACCACAATGATAAGATCGCTCGACTGAGCATCAAATGAAGACAACCAACTGTGGTGCCAATATCGTCTGACTGAGCATTACATGAAGAATAACTAATCGCAACGCGAATCTCGCTCGAGCGACCATTACTTGAAGTACAGCTAACCACAACGCCAAGATCACCTGACCGAGCATCAAATGAAGATAGTCAGCTGTGGCGCCAAGATTGTTCGGTTGAGCCTTACTTGAGAAACAACAAGTCGTGATGCTAAGATCGCCTGAGTGAGCATCAAATGACAACAACCGTGGTGCAAGATCGCTCGGTTAAGCATTACATGAAGAGCAGCCAGCTGCGATGCCAAGTTCGCTCAATTGATCATAAAATGAAGACAGCCAGCCGTAGTGCTAATCTCGTCCGATTGAGCATTGCTTGAAAAATAGCCAACAACGGTGCTAAGATTGTCTGGCTGAACATCAAATGAAGACAGGCTGCTGTGGCGCTAAGATCGTCTGTCTGAGCACTACATAAAGAACAACCAGTTGTGTGCCAAGGTCGTTAAACTGAGCATCAAATATAGACAACCAGCTATAGCGCCAAAATCGCCCTGCTGAGAATTACATGAAAAACAGCTAGTCACTGCGCCAATATCGACTGACTGAGCATTACTTGAAGAACAGACAGCTGCAACGCCAAGATCGCTCAGTTGAGAATCAAATGAATACAGTCAGTCATGGCGCCAAGATCGCCCGACTGAGCATCAAATGAAGACAGTCAGTCGTAGCGCCAAGATCATCGACTGAGCAGCAAATGAAGACAGCCAACCGAGTGCTAAGATCATACGCTAGCATCACATGAAGACAACCAGCTGTGGCGCTAAGATCGCTTGACTGGGCATTACTTGAAAAACAGTCAGTGGTGACGCTAAGATCGCCCGAATAAGCATGAAATGAAGACAACCAACAATGACAAGATCGCTTGACTGAGCATTACTTGAAGAACAGCCAGCGGTGACGCTAAGATTGGCCGACTGAGCATTACAAGAAGAATAACCAGTCGTGGTGCCAAGATCTCTCGGCTGAGCATTACAAGAAGAATTGTCAGCCTTGGCGCCAAGATCGCCCAACTGAGCATCAACCAAGCTCGCCCGACTCAGTATTACATGAAGAACAGCCGGTTGCGACGCCAAGATTGCCTAGCTAGGCATTACTCGAAATTGTGGCACCAAGAACTTCTGATTAAGCATCAAATGAAGACAGTCAGTCGTGGCACCAAGATCATCCAACTGAGCATTACTTGAAGATTAACCAACCGCTATGCCAAGATTTCCTGACTGAGCATCAATTTAAGATAGCCAGCCATGTTTTCAAGATCATTTGACTGAGCATTACTTGAAGAACAGCTAGTCACACTGCCAAGATCGTTCGGCTGAGCATCAAATAAAGACAACAAGTCATGGCGCTAAGATCGCCCGGCTGAGCATTACATGAAGAACAGCCAGTCGCGACACCAAGTTCGCCCAGCTAAGCATCAAATGAAGATAGCCAGTTGTGGCGCCAAGATGGCCTAAATGGCATTACATAAAAATCAGCCAGCCACAGTGCCAAGACTTCGCGGCTGAGCATCAAATGAAGACAACCAATCGTGACACCAAGATTGCCCGACTGGGCATTGTAATAAAAACAACTAGCAGCGACGCCAAGATCACACATTGAGCATTAGACAGCCAGTTGTGGTGCCAAAATCACCCAATTGAGCATTACATGAAGAACAACCATCCACAAAGCCAAGATTGCCCTGATGAGCATCAAATGAAGACAACCACTTGTGGCGCCATGATTGTCCTGCAGCAGAGCGTCAATTGAAGACAGTCAGTCGTGGGGCCAAGATTGCCTTGTAGCAGAGCATCAAATGTAGACAACCAATCGTGGCGCTAAGATCACCTGACTAAGCATTACTGGAAGAACAACCAGCCGTAGTGTCAAGATCGCTCGGCTGAGCATTACATGAAGAACAACCATTGTGGTGCCAAGATCTTTCGACTTAACATCAAGTGAAGATGGTCAGCCGTGGTGCCGAGATCGCCCAACTGAGAATTACATGAAGAAAAACTGGTCGTGGCACCATGACCGTCTGGATGAACACCACAATAATAGCCAGCTGTGACACTAAGATTGCCCGACTGAGCATTACATGAAGACAACCAGTAGTGGCGCGAAGGCCACCTGATCGAACATTATAGGAAGATCGTCAGTCATGGCTCCAAGATTGCCCTGCTTGACATTAAATGAAAGCAGACGGCCATGGCGCCGAGATAACCTGAGGGAGCAAAAAACTGCGAAAGATCAGCCATAGGACAAAGACGCTTGGGCTAGCCAAAAAACGGGGGTACAAATCAAAAGATGCAAGGGACTATTGAGCCATCTTATAACGAAGGAAACATATTACTTTCATCATTACAAAGTTTTTACATTTACAAGGTATCTTTTATTCAAAATACATACAAAGGATACTATAAAAAAAAGAGAATAGAAAGGGAGGGGGTTAAACTTCGGGAGGCCGGCTGATGAGCCCTGCTCACTGTCAGCACCTGAATCATCCCTGATGATCCCTCAGTGATGGAGAACAGAGAGGCAAGTTCTCAAGGGCTCGAATATTTGGGATCGACCAGGCCCTACCGAGTGAAACAATCAATGCTGTTAATCTCCCAATACGGAGTTGTTCGTCCAGAAATTTCACCAGCCTAGGATGGGACAGGAGCAACAAGAAAAACTCATCCTCATACCACATAGTCACCATTTGCTCCTTCAATCGAAGATTTTCTTCAAAGAGAAGCAGAGATAATCTCAAAATCGAGGAAAGTTCCTTCGACACCGCGATAAGCCTCCTCTCAGCCACCTCTACACGCCTTTTAGCCTCTTGAGCCAACGCAGCCGAGGCCCGTTCCACAACATCAACCCACTTAGTTTCGATAAAATCCAAAGTCACTGATTGGAGGTGAGAAGCCTCCCAGGACTTCAGATGGCACCAGCCGGTTCTTTTGAAAAGCTTGGGCCGCTCTAGCCCCCCAAAAAACTTCATGAACATTGGCGGCCATATGAAACCTAAAAGCATAGATGGGAATGTTCTGGCAGATGGAAGATTGGAATGCCAATCTATTGATCGGTCGATAGTGGTGAACCGACTATCGGGTGAATTCCAGATCTTCACTTCGGGAGCCTGAGAGGAAATCCGACCCAAAGTTGAGCCCATCTTTTTCCTCGGTGACAGAGGAAACAGGGAAACATATTCGGTGACTGGTGCCTTACCCATCTGGCGTCGAGATTCAGAAGTGAAGTAGGCCTTAGCCCTGATCTCCACGGAATCACAGGGCGACTGACCTCAATCCTAAGAAAAAAAATCAAGAAATGAGCTTTCTTGGCTAGGAAAAATCGCTTCTCTCTCTATCACTCCTATGGGATCTCTCCTGTTTGAGCCTTCCCCGGATGGCCCTTCAACTTCTTGCCCATCGTGGGAGGCTGCATCCAAAGGATAGGCATTGTAATTAGCAGGAACCCTACACTACGTGAAAATAAGGGAAACGACTCAGAATGGGGCCTTTTGAGTTTCAACCGTGGTGATATAAGTGCCAACAAGGTAACTCCTCATCGACTGAGCCGGTTCCTCTACCCATTGTAGGTCTGCCATCCAACGACGCCGATACCCAATGAGCCTCATCTGCCTTTGCCTCATCCTTCTCCTTCAACTTAGCCGACCAGGCGGTTGCTGCTTTCGATCGACATAGCTCCGCAGTGTTGGAGAGTTTTCATAGCTTCGTAGTCATGTGATTTGCTACCTCTTGGAATAACACCCGGTTTATGGTCACTGAGTCAGTATGTTGTGGAACTGATAACAATCTCTCCTCAAAATAATCGACTCCCCCGACCGAAGGGGAGTCAATACCCTCTCCTTATGAAAGGAGACTATAGACGGAGTAGTCTCAATTCCCCAACCCTCGGTGGAAGAAGCAATGAAAAACTCACACTTTCAATTCCTTACCTAGTGCTCTAGCCCTACAAACTAAAACCTATTGGTTTTCCCGAATTGGACATAACCACTCGGTTCTAGGAGAAACAAAAACATGTGGTTAAATGCATCGACGAACCAATGAACATTATGTTGTCGGCAGAAAATAATATAGGTCATGATTGCTGCCATCGAGTTTGGCTTCATTTGAGCAGAATGACCAAATATCAGTTGAAGATCGACCAAAGTTCGTGGCACAAGGGCAGCCGCAACCTACATCGAAAGTGGTCTTGGTACATCACCAGGTCATTACCATACCGTCAGTCGCTCTCTTGTCAGGACTTGTGACCCGCAAATTAACAGAAGAATGAAAAACAAAAGATTTCTCAAGGGTGACGACATCTGACGCTAATAGGACAAAATGTTTGGTTGCGACCACTTGACAAAAAACCCGAGGGCTCGTCGGAGCCATCAGAACACTGGGGAATAAAGTAACCGACGAATCAGAAGTGAAAAAGGCAATAAAAATAGAAAGCGTGCTCCAAGCTCCTCAACACCCTTTTTTAGAGGCCTATCTAAAGGCAAAACACCTCGCTAAGAGATCGAGGAAGAACATCTTGTCGATCGCAGATATCCTGATTTGCTAGAATAAACATTTGTATTTATCCCAATGAATATGATTATTAGAGGATTCAGTCTGACAGGAAATATTTCACATACTGATCCTCATCCGTCTCGGCAAGAACCAGACCTCTCCTAGCTAGCCTCCTAAACAATGTATAGCCACTGAGCTTAAACTAATTCTCTCGGCCAACTTTGAAACTAACCCTCATAGCAAATACGACCTCTCGAAGTCTGGAGATCTCACAGTAGAGAACCGCCACTTCCTCCCGCATTTCCCCCAGCCCGGCTCTTAAATCCTGTTCTTGATGGGCCAAGATCACCTTTACGTCTGTCAAACGACATCCTAGAGCTCTTGGAGACGACCAACGAGACTCAAGGATCTCATTGTGGATCGCGTCAGGCCCAATAGGGCGGCTAACCACATCCTCTTCACCGAAGACCAATGCTCCGGGAGTCGGAATCACCCGTAAGATGGTCTCAATCATCAATTGCCCAATGCAAGGGGCCGCGTCTGCAAAAAGAAAAACCATCGACACTAAATGTGTCCTCCAACCCCCACCCAAAAAAAAATAATAAAAAAAATAAAAGAAGAAAGAGAAGGGAAGATAACCACATACCTAACATCCGATTCACCTTAGGCCATGTTGACCCACTAGCATCGCGAGATGGGAAGCCATCAGCCGATCCAACCTCGCCAGAGAGAAGGTCACCATCACCAACCTGACGAGTACTTGATAGGGGAGAACAGTCAAAACATTCTGTCGAATGAGGGCTTCATTAGTAGCCCTCGTAGACGGATCGACCGCCAGAACCTCCTTCCCCTCACTTACTCTCGTAAAGTTCTCTCCATAGCATTACGAGCTAAGCCACCCTCCACCCTCGTGCCTTCGACTTGCTTTGCCTCTTGGTCGACTTCTTCATCGATGGTTCACATTCGGGACAACGCGATATGATACCTAGGGCGGTCAACATCCTAGTATTGTCAACAGGTTTCAACATGGACTTAGATCCCTTCTCCATAACCAAGCCAAGAATTGGAAAAGGAGATTTGGAAGATGAACAAATTCAGAGTGATGAAATTGTCTTATATATGACAATCTAGAACATAGAAGTTCAGGGAGTTTATTTATGACGTCAATAAATGAATATATGTGAAAGGTTAATCTTGTGCTTAAAGAATTTTCTGTCTTAGTTGCACTTGTCACTATGAAGGAGAAAAAAAATTAGGAAACATAATATGTACATCGAAAATAAGCCAGCACGTATCACATCACGTCACGAACAACGAAGGAAGTGGAGTTGGCTTACATGACCCATCGTCGACGGCTCGGGACTGTATATTCAGTTAGGTGGTTTCCTTTATCGTAAAGGCAGAGCGTCTCTAACGGATAGAGGAGAATCACTCCTGAGGAACCTGGTGGGTCATGCCCAACAGATAGATCCATTGCCTCCCAATTCACATCAAATCAAAAGAAGGGAATGAGTTTTTCAACTCCAAGACGACTAGCACGGGCTCTCGACAAATTAAGATTCTCGACAAATAACCACCCGACCATGCAATTGTCTGGTTCTGCAACTGCTCAGTCCGAAAGTACACTAGTCGGATCCACCAGCGGGCCTCGCAAGCCAATTTTATGAACACCCCGCTGTACTTTCTATAAACGGGGAGTCTATCTCATGAATTTAACAAAGTGTGATACAATTTTACTATGGAATACCGTCCTATCTCTCTCTCTCTCTTCGGATTTCAAGCGCTCTATTTCTTAGGCATGCCTCCTTGGACATATTTGGATTCAATACTATCCCCTTTTTTTGTCTACATATCTAACAACTAAATTTTTATTTTTACATTTATGCCAACAAAATTTTTGCATATCACATAAAATATATCGCTGTTTTAATTTTTTAAAAAAGTGAAAATATACTTTTTCATGTATAGGTGAGATGGCATATATGTAAAAATTAAAATTTGGGTGTTATAATATATATATATATATATATATATATATAAATATACATACATAGCCTGGAGTTAAAAAACTCTCAAACCCTTCACCTAATATATGCCACAAAAGAAACAAACTGATTTATTGACTGATTATAAGAGATCATTTTTTGGTTCTAGATTATATAAGCGGTCTGAGTTAGGGCCCGTTTGGGGCAGCTTATTTAGGTGCGGTGACGTTTTCAAAATGCCACCTTAGTATTTGGAATTTGCATTCGAGCGGATTATTCCTACTGTAGTGCGTTAGCATATTGGACTTTCTGAAGGGTTCTCCGACGAGGGTGAAGATCCGTGTCCCGTGTTCAGCTTGTATCATTGCCCTAGATACCCCTGATCTCCCTCGCGCTCTCCCTCTCTGGATTCGTCACCCTAGACAATCTCAGATTGTATTCCTTTTGATTTTTCTTTCTGATTCGTAAGGTATGCTTTCCCTCACCGTCAATTCGTAAGGAATGCTTCCCCTACAGCGATTGAACGTCGGTGGAAGTGAATGATTCTTTGTAGAAGATTAAACGTCGTTGTTCCTTGTTTTTTTTTCTTTCTTGATCGAAGAACAATGATTTTCATCTTCTTCATTTGTTTTCAACTCAAACAATGTGAATAATTCTTTGCCCTAGAATTCATTTTGTTTTTTGCTGGCCGTGAAGAAAAGTATGGAGAATGGTTTCCTTATATGGGTGCCGAATTTCGTTTCAATTTTTGTTGCTTGTTTCGATTTTTGTTGCTCGATTTGATTCTTTTGGTTGTTGGATGATCGAAGGACTGATTTTTCTTCTTCTTCTTTTTATTTCAAGTCGAAAAGCAAGGATTTTTTCATGGAGTTAGGAATAATTTGTGAGCTTCTTATAGAAGGAAGGAAAGGCTTAAGAGCTGTCTATGAGCTGAAATTAATTCTTGTTTTTCAAGTTTATGAGCTGCTGTTTATGTGCTTCGATTAATTCCTGTTTATAGGAAATATAAGTATGAGCTTAGTTCTTGAAAATGCTGCTATTAATTCCTATTTATGAGCTGCATATCCATGTATTTATTGCAATCCCTATTGGTAGCAAATGCCATCGTCCTTGGTATGAATTATGACTTTGATGCAAGCCATGGAAGTTGATTTAGTTATTTGTAAAATGTAAGACCAAATGAGACATGTACATCTTGCTTGGCTTCGTTAAAATAAGGAAATCTTGATTTGGTTATACATTGGATATTGTGGCTTGGCTCATAAAAATGCATCTCAAATCATTACGATATTGTTTATTCTCCTATGGTAGCTTAATAGCTTGTATTTCTAATGTTTCTAACCTATATCTACCTTGTCATTGAGAGGATTTCATACTCTTATCTTTCGGTTTATGTTAAGAATGACAATGGTTATAGCATTGGGAAGTTAAGTACATACATAATGGCAATGTTTGCTTGGTCTTCCGATACAGGGATCTGCTAATGCATCCTTGGTATTTCCGATACAAGGATCCGAATTTATTGGTTGTACCTTTTTTTGGTTTATTGTTCATATGCATATGTGAGGCTTTGTGTTTTATATTAGGCTTTCAAATGACATTTGGTTTTTAGCATACATGAAAAGTGTGGAAGAATGAAAACATGTTGTATTTTTATTTGTTTTGTATTTTTATTTGTTAGTTGGGGAACTTTTATTATTACCAAAGGGAGAAAAGGGAAAATGAATTACATGTTGGAGTGTTCTCCCTTAAGATTTATAGTTATGTAATCTTACACAATTGCTTAATAAAACATGTTCGATGTCTTACTGTAGATGTAGATCTTTGACCGAACCACATAATTTTTTTGTGTCCTTATATATTTTATTTGTTTGAGCAAATAGCTACTCTGTTGTTTGTATTGGTGGCAAATGTGATTATTTGGAGATTGTTGTTGTTGTTGGTTTGTGTTGTTGTTGTCTTGAGATTCTTATCATGAGCTTTGTGCTTGTGCTGGTGAAAATATTTCTTCAACTATTTTCTTATGCATGTTGAGTTGCAATTCTTCATGTTGCAATTCTTCATATAGTTTTTCATATAGTTTCACCATGGCTAAGACAAGTGAAGGTGGTCTGTCAGTGATGTGAGATACGAAAGTTATAAAGATTTTCTGCAATATCTGCATCACCGAGATTGAGATCGGAAATAGGCCAACCACCTATTTCAACAAGGAATGTTGACAGAATATAGCTAAAAGATTTAAAGAACTGACTGGAAGGGATTATGACAGACTGAAGTTTAAAAATAAATGAGATCAATTGAAGAAGGTGTGGAAGATTTGGAAGGAGCTGAAACGTGGATCCACGGGGTTGGGTTGGGATCCAATCAAACGAACAATTGATGTTCTAAATGAATGGTGAGCCGAGAAAATAAAGGTAAAATTGTCATTATTTTTTGGTTAATTTAAAATATTTTCAATTTAAACAATTATCCCCCTAAACTCCCTCCTCATTGTAATGTTATAGGTCATGCCGACAACAAAAAAAAAATACAAGCAGAGCAGAATTTAGCCGGATCTAGAAGATAAACTTGACATAATATTCAAGGGGGTTGTGGCAACGAGAAAGAATGCATTTAGCCCTAGTGAGACAGGGTTTGCAGGAATACCCAATGATTTTGCACCAGAGCCAGTGGCAGTTGAAGAAGAAATGCACAGTGTTAACCAGAGGGAGATGGGGGAATCAAGCTTACAGATGAAGAGGCCCAGGCTAGGAAGAAGAAAGAAAGAAAATGAAAATTTTGTGACAACTTCATTTGACACTCATAGATGCTTTTGGAGCTCCACCGTCTGCTCCACTTTCTGACATTACTATCTTCGAATGTCTTCGAACTTTGTATACCATACATAAAGTAGTAGCGGATAAGCACTTTCATGCAATATGTATGAAAAAACATGAGGATCCAACACGTAGGCACATATTTTTTTATGGCGATGGAACCAGAGTTGCGAGTCGAAGATTTACATGTTATTGTGGATGATTGAGTTTCTAGACCTTTTTAAGAAATGTATTTTGTACTCTTCGAAGTTATGTACTCATATGTTATTTGGAGTTTTGTTTTTTTTTAAATGTACTTTTACTTGATTTCTGAATGCATATTAGTAGAGCTCTACATTTATTTTATTCGAACTTGTTGAGTTTTCACATTGGTTATTTCTAGCTCGCTCTATAGATTAATAATTGATGAGCTAACTGAGATCTTTCCTCCTTTATGATGGATCCACTACATGAACGTCATAAGAGAATGACATGAACTGCAGCTATTGCCTTATTATTGTTGGAGTATTACCAATCAAGCAGTGTTCGTATACCCCGAATGACCTCTAGCTTCGTTGGGGATAAATGAGTTGGTGAGATGCTTTCTAGACATCTAATTAGGTTCAATAACATATTTCGAAATTATAACATATTTCGAATGACTGTACCGATATTTATGGATCTCCTGCACGAGTTATTTCTTAATCACGGACTCCAAGGCTCTTCAAGAATGACGAGAAGGGAGGTATTGGCTATAACACTATATATTCTGTCACAAAATGAATCACTTAGGGGTGTTATGGAGAGATTTTAGCATTCATCAGAGACAATAAGCTATTATTTCTCCAAAGGCATACAGACACTTGTTAGCTTAGCCGCTAAAATCATCAGGCCAGAGGATCCATCATTTGCTATACTCCAGGAGAAATCACATCCGATCCCCGTTACATGCCTTACTTCAAGGTGACTATTCTTTTATTTACATTCATATCAAAATATAAATATTTTCTAACCCTGTAAAACATAACTGCATAGGTGAAATTGACGATACTCACGTTGATGCCCGAATACCCAGCTAGGACAATGTAGCTTATATTGGTCGAAGTGGTTCAACTACCCAAAATGTTATGGCGGTTTGTGACTTCAACATGTGTTTAACATATGTTATGGTGGGCTGGGAAGGGAGCGCACATGATAGCCAATTTTCTACTAGGAATAGATCGCAGGGTTTTCCTCATTCACCTTCAGGTATGTTTTGATTTATAAAATTCCTAATTATAGGTACTTATTGCAAATAACAATATCTTCCATAACAGGAAAATACTATTTGGTTGAAGTTGGATACCCTATGCAGAGGGGTTATCTGAAGCCATATCCAAATACTATGTTTCATATTCCTGATTTTGAGCTAGTAAGTGACACTATTCATGGTAGGAAAGAAATGTTTAAGAAACATCACTTATCTTTACGTGGGGTAATTAAAAGAACGTTTGGGGTTTGGAAGAAGAAATGAGTAATCCTACGTGATATGCAGTCATATCTATTTCAGAAGCAGGTGCATATTCTGGTGGCAACAATGACACTTCATAACTTCATCTGACGACACCCTTCATGTTCAAATACAGACTTTAGTATGGCTGATAACGATGAGTTGAATGTCTAAGAAGAACCATCATAAATTATGATCGGGCTTTTAGTTCTTGAGGATGATAATGACTTTAATGAATTTGAAGTTCACGACGCGGAGGGTGTGGCTGAGATGACTGCTCTAAGAGAGTTTATAGCAGATGTTATATATAACAGCTAATCCAGCAAGTCTTTTTTTTCTTCGTATATGTGTAGATCAATTTTAATGTGTATTTTAGTTTTTTTTGGGATAAGTTCTAACATTCGATTTTTTTTTTGTTTTTTTTTTCACAGTTATACAAACATGACTTCTAGGATATCAGTGACAGATAGAGTTGTTTTGTGTTATTGTGAACTACCGACTCCGTTACTCACATCGCGTCAGCTCTTAGTTATGGGAGAGTTTTACGGTTATCGCAAGGGTGCTTCAACTCGTTGCAGTTTCTTCCGATGGGCTGACAGTCCCACTTGTTGCACTGCCAGCAGTGATGGAAATCCAATGTTTTCCCAGGTTGATAGTGCAGCTAAGAACAGACGTAGCCAGAGTTTGAAATTAAATATTTTAAATATTTCTCATTGTAGTTGTACTTGTCTTTATTCTTTTTTTTATTTTTTCTGGTACTCACGAGAGTATGAGCACTCTCATCTTTTGAAACTGATCAGTGATGATTTTATGCTTCTGCATTATTTGTTTCTATACTACCAATAAGTGATTCTGAATAAGCTGTCTCAAACAGTTTTACCAGACATGAGCATGAATGTCATTTATACAGTCATAACTACCAATAAGTTATTCTGAATAAGCTACCCCAAACAACAAACCAGATTATTCTGATAATCTGCAGATTATCATATTATCAGATTATCAGATTATTAGAATAATCTGCTTATCAACAGGTTATAAATAATCAACAGCTGCCCCAAACAGGCTGTTAGTCCTTTTACTCTTTAAGATAAATGCAAAATAATATTGTCATTAAAAATAATGAACATTAAAATTAAAGTTAATAGTAATGTTAAAAATAAGATTTTCTTGAGAGTTTATATATTTTTGAAATTTTTATAAGATTTAAGTATTTGTATAATATATCGCCAAATATCTCTTATTTTATTTATAAATAATTTAAAATTAAATTAAGAAATATTTAAAATTTCAAATTTAGCAATTATTACTAATTGTTTTTCATAAATTATTTCAAATTTAAGGATATAATTTATTTCGATTTTGTAAAATTTTAAAATATTTATTTTTAAAAGTCATTCAACCTGATTCGTCATCGTTGCGCCGACCACTTTATTCTCTTTTTAACGGTAGATACTCTTATTCCTATTTTTAAA
The DNA here is from genome assembly GCF_001263595.1 of Phalaenopsis equestris. Lineage (NCBI taxonomy): Eukaryota > Viridiplantae > Streptophyta > Magnoliopsida > Asparagales > Orchidaceae > Phalaenopsis > Phalaenopsis equestris. Next base: position 5,767,055 of record NW_018165280.1, read on the forward strand.
ACTTTAAAATGAATTAATTTTTTAATATAATATAATATAAAAATAATCCCATAAATAGTCGGACGGTAATTTATAACTTTTTATATAAATAATAAATTTTATTTTCTTATATAGTTTAGATATTTTGCCCATTTTTATTTTTTACTGAATTAAATCTTATCTCACGATTAGGGTTGTCAAAACGGCTCGTGAACGCTTCGTGTTCTGCTCGTTTGCTAAGTTAACGAGCCGAACACGAATGAAGATTTGTTCGTTCGTGTTCGGCTTGTTTTGGCT
>NW_018165280.1:5767391-5785409 GCF_001263595.1 Phalaenopsis equestris
TATATATATATATAAAAGTAGTATATTTAAAATTTTTAATTGACTACAAGTCTACAAAGAAAATAGAATAAAAATTATTAAATTAGATTCAAATGATGCTTTAATATAAACAATAATTTTTAAATCTTGCCTCAACCCTTAACATCTTATGTGTGATTAGAGTTATCAAAACGACTCTTTGTTCATGAACAGCTCGTGTTCGACTTGTTAAGCAAACTAGCTGAACACGAACACACTTTTTGAGTTCAAATTTTAAACGAGCTGGTAGCTCAGCTGGTGTTCAACTCATTTACACCCCTACTCACGATCTCATAGATTTGGTGATAAGAGCGTCAAAAAGTGTAATTAACAAATTATGACAGGAGTATTTTGTCATACCTTGCATAACAATTGATATTACGTTGAAGTTTGAAGTGAAGGGACAACTAATGCGGCCTTTTTATGATGAAGAAAATTTGACTTATGATACCCTGATTAAAATTCTGGTTGGCATTAACAAAATTTGCTTTGAATAATTATTATATAAATTAATATTGTTATACATATCATAAAATAAATCTAGAAGCTACGTGTGTGTGTGTGTGTGTGTGTGTGTGTGTGTGTGTGTGTGTGTGTGTGTGTGTGTGTGTGTGTGTGTGTGTGTAATAGCTAAATTTTATTATTTAAATTCATAGCACTCAAATCTTTATCATTCATCACTTCAAATACCACAATACATTTTAAAATTTAATTGTTATTAATATGCTATCAACAAATCTCTAACATCCAACACAATCTCGAATCATGATACTAAGTTCGATGTAATTTCAAACTTTGATTAAAATTCAATTAAAATTTTGATTTCAACAAACTTATAATCAAATTGATCCACTCGATGAGATGAACCCAACGGTACTAGAATCAGTCCAATCATAGTCAAAGTAAGCCAAGATTAGACTGTTAAATTGCTTTTGGAAGTTTTTTGAGCATAGTTGGAATGTTAAATGGAACCTAAATTTGACATGCTTATAGTCAAATTGGGTGTATCGGTAAGATGAATTCAACGAGTCCATGTTTACTTAATTATGATATTATTCAGGCACCAAAAAATCCCCCAAACACTATTCGTTCAAGGAAATCTTTCTCTAGGCCATCTCATCAAGAGTGGTCTGGATTCTTTCATTATTTGTAGTCTGAATTTTATAAATAGAGTCTTATCCCCCTCATGAGAAGGAAGCTAGACCTTAGGCAAGAGCAAGTTTAGAGCCAGCAAAAGAGCGAGTTGAAGCCAAACCTCCTGCACTGCATATATGCAGCCTCTAATTGCTGACGCATCCGGCTGCCACTGTAGGTTCCGATCGGCACCTCTGGCTACCACCTCTTATAGTCCTTGGAGCCTTCAGTCTTCGTTTCCCTCGGCCAACTTCGATTATCGTTGTCTCTAGACGCTCTCTTCTTCGACCAACTCCGATTGTCATCTGTTTACCACTGTTGGCCAGCTCCGACTCCCTCCACCCTTTGATCTGCTATGATTGACGTCGCCCTCTGGCCAACTCGGGTTGTCATTGCCTCCAGCCAACTACAACCACTGTCGTCTGACCACCACTAAAACCAACAAACATCACTACCGACCACCGTCGACCATCATCAACCACCACATGCTCATTGCAACAAAGTCACTTATGAAGTCATAAGGTGCACCGCAGAACCTCCCGATTATTTGTAATTAATTCTACTTTTTATTCATACTAAAACTTTCTTAAATATTTTTCTAAGCCATGATTATTCAAATTTTAATCTCTAAAAGGCACTATCGGTTGTCGTCAAGTCTGAAACTAGACTTTGTCAACATTTGAAAAGTCTCAAAATCCGTGCAATGACACAGCGCGTAACGGTCAACATGGGTTAACCTCATACAATTCAAAACTGGCTGGCCGGAATTGACGGCAGAAGAAATTAATTCAAACCACCATCATAATTATGTGGAATCTCCGATCGTCTTCTCCATTGACCTTCTTCACCACCAACCTCTCTGCACCCAAAAAGTCTTCCAAAATCATTCATAAATCTTCAAGTTGAAAAGAGAAGGAAAGGTTTTCAATCTTCTCTGTGAAACAATTTCTATTCCTCTGCTCCATCATGGTGCTCAGGAAAATGCTTGACAGGCTTAGATCAAGAGGCGAGCCGAAGAATGGCTCTGAGGAGCTGAAGCAGAATGGAGGCCATGGAGGTGGTGATACAAAGAAGAAGCTGAGATCCGTGAGAGTAGCTGACTCAGATGGAATAAGGAAAGCTTCTAAGAAAACCAGCCATCTTCCTCCTGAACAAGATGCAGCTGAAGTCCCGAATTACATGAAGTCTACCAGCAGCTATGATGCCAGAAAGGAGAAGAACAAGGTAGTTATCCATTCCTCAACTTCTACTGCTACTGCAACTACTACCTCCATACCCCTCTCCTCTGCTGCTAGAGATCTGGTAAGGAATTCAAGTTTGAAGCTTTTGAGGGCTTCAATGAAGAAGAACAAAGGAAGGAATCTGAAGTGCAGGGAAACTTCTTCATCAACTACTAAGGATTCAGAAACTCCGAATGCTCTGGATCTGAAGGAAGATCATGATGCTTCTGAACTGAAGGTCTGTGATTACGCATACTGTTCCTTGCATGGCCATAAACATGGAGCTGCGCCTTCCCTAAAGAGATTAGTTTCAGCAAGAAGGAAGTCTCTGAAAGTTCATAAGAGCATAAAACTGAGGGCTTATTCATCAATGAAAAAGAAGGGGGGTAATCAGATGGAGCTGGTTGAAGATGCAGTCAATGAACTCTTCATTGAGATTCACTCAAAGTTTCAGGAATGGTGTGAGGAAAGAAGCAGTGATGATGCTGAATCACAAAATATTGTTAATCGGATGAGTGAAATGAAGCTGGAGGATCCAAATGATGCGAGTGAATTGCAGGAATCCTGCTCGGTTACAAGCATTGAAGATTGTGGAGATAAGAACAGTGATCTCTCCATGGAGGATATTCAGATAATTAACCAGTTTTTAGAATTTATGGAGAAAGGATGGCAGGAAGAAACTCAGATCGAAACTGAACAAAGCAAGGAAGCAGAAAGTGAGCCTATGGCAGATTTGAATGATGAAAATAATGAGAAAGATTGTTCATCATCACTGGTCAGCAGATCAAGAGTAAAATATGGCAGATTGAGAAGGCAGCCATCGAGGATTAGAGAGAGTGTAAGAGAGTTCAATCCATGGCCGCCCCGTTTAGTTACATTGCAAGCTGAACCAGAAGCAGAGCAGGTAAATCTCAAGCACCAGACTGTTGAGGAACGAAAAGCTGCTGAGGAGTGGATGATAGACTTTGCGCTCAGAAAAGCTCTTACAAGGTTAGCTTCTGTGAGGAAGACGAAGGTTCCACAGCTTGTTGCAGCTTTTGAGAATGTTATGCCACAAATGTCTGGAGTAGGAACTAAGAGGAGCTATCCATAATAGCAGTAGAAGGAAGTAACAGACAGTTTGTAAGGATGTAACTAACTCTGTCTATTTCTCTATCTTCTTCTTCTGTTCACAATATGTGTATAAATGGAGAGGTGTGTTGTAGTGAGAATATGATGGAATAAAGAAATCAAAGCCTTGGTTGAAAATATTAGTTTGGTTGGCTCAGTAACAGATGATGAGGATGTGCTTTTATATACTTTGAATGGTTTTCCATCAGATTATCAAGCTTGTAGGGCATCAATGTGCTCCAAATTACAAATGTATGTGGATCATTTCCCTATTATTTCAGATAAAGGATATAGATATTGCATAGTTTTCATAGATAATTTCTCAAGGTACTGTTGGGTAGTTTATATGCAAAAAAATTATGAAGCATGTCACAAAATTCAAATATTTATACATACCCTGCTCGGTCAATTTAAAATCAAAATCAAGGTGTTAAGATCTGATGGGGGTGGGGAGTATACTAACACTTCCTTGAATAAGTTCCTCAAAGATAATGGCATAATACACCAATACTCTTATATTTACACACTGGAGTAAAGTGGTGAGGTTGAAATGAAGCATCGACATATTATAAAAATAATAGGAACTTTACTTCATGATGGAAAATTATCGTACACTCTTTGGGATGAAGTTCTTCAAAAATTGCTGTTTATTTAATCAACATAATCCCTACTAGAACCACTAGACAAATATCTCCATTTCAACATCTAAGAGGGAATTGCAACTTCAAAAATGTATTTAAGAGTACTCAAAATAGTTGCTTTCTATGGAGACAACCACGATCTACTCACAAATTAGCTCAATCCAATGTGTTTTTTTTAGTTACTCACCCATTCATAAGGGTTATAGATGCTACAATCCAATCACAAGTAAGATAATCATCTCAAAACATGTTGTATTTGATGAGCATAATTTTCCCTATGCCTATAGCGGTGCGGAAGATAAATCCTTGGGAAAATAATCTATACACCAAAGTACCTCACCACTTCTTCTTGCACCTACCACATACCTACTTAACTCTCAAAAAATTACCCCATTTGTTGTTACCAATCTTTAAAATTAAATCTCATATAATAATTCACTAATAACTACTAATCCCCAAAATCCTAAATCACCTTTGGAAACTCTACAACATGATATACCAATACCAATACTAAGTTTTATTTCATAGCTTTCTATTTAAAATCCTCAAACACATTCTATGATAAAAAGACTAAAACAGGCAATTTTAAACCAATTCAGAAACTTAATTTGACTCATAAACTCACATCCCAACCATAACCTACATATTATACACAAGTTGTGAAACAGATCCAGCGGAGGAGAGCAATGACTGAGAAATTTCAAGTTTTATAATTGAAAGGAATATGATTATTGGTTCCTCTACCTAATGATCAACCCATCTTGAGTTCTAGATGGAACTATACTACTAAATTTTAGGTTAATGGCTAGGAGGCTAAATACAATTATAGGTTGGTAACTCAATACTATAAACAAGAGTTTGGAATAAACTACATGAAAAAATTTTGTCTGATGGCTAAAATATCTATGATTCACATATTATTCATTATAGCACTTCATAATAATTGGAAAATTCTGTAATTTAATGTTTCTAATGCTTTTCTACATAATACTCTTCATAAAACTATATAAATTCATCAACCACAACATTTTAATGATTCCCAACATCCAAAACATGTTTATATTCTTAAAAAGGCACTCTATGGACTCAAACAACCTTCACATCAATGTTTAATGCACAATCAACATTCTTAGCTCAAACTGAATTCATAAACAACAAGGTTGATCCTTCCTTGTTCATTTATAGTAAAGATAAAGCTATAATATTTGTTTTAGTGTATGTTGATGACATTTTAATTACATGTAACTACACTAAGATCATATCTACATTTGTTTGGAAATTGAATTCAAGATTTCAGCTTAAGCAACAAGGATCAAGTACCTATTTTCTTGGAATTGAATGGCAGAGATTAGATACAATGTATTTTTGAATCATTAAAGGAATACACAACAACTTAATCAAATAGCAGAGATGCGGGACTGTGTGGTCATTAGTACATCACGATCTCCTAAAGAGCAAACTCAAATGAATGACACTCCATTACATAATCTAGGATTTCATAAGCAATTGATAAAATCAATGCAATACTTAACCATTACTATATTGAATATAAATTTTATTGTAAATCAAATATCTTAGCATATGCACAATCCAACAACTCATCATTTTCAACAACTCACTCGTCTTCTAAGATATATCTAAGGAACAAGAAATAATGGTTTCTAATGCTTTTCTACATAATACTCTTCATAAAACTATATAAATTCATCAACCACAACATTTTAAAGATTCCTAACATCCAAAATACGTTTATATTCTTAAAAAGGCACTATATGGACTCAAACAACCTTCACATCAATGTTTAATGCATAATCAACATTCTTTGCTAAATATGAATTTATAAAAAGTAAGGATGATCCTTTCTTGTTCATTTACAATAAAGACAAAGATGTAATATTTGTTTTAGTGTTTGTAGATGACATTTTAATTACATTTAACTGCACTAAGATCATATCAACATTTGTTTCCAAATTGAATTCAAGATTTTGGCTTAAACAACAAGTATACTAAGACATCATTGAATAAGTTCCTCAGAGATAATAACATAATACACTAGTACTCTTATCTTTACGCACTGGATTAAAATGGTGACATTGAAATGAAGCATCGACATATTTATAAATCATCCTTACTAGAAAATTCTCCACAATACAATATTTCTTAATAATTTTTCATAATTTCTGAAATCCTATATCTATTTCAAGGTATATGAAGATCTATTTAAAATTAAGATTTAACATTAAAATGTTTTTTTAAGGATTACATTTACATACTTTATTAAATTTTTTATATATACTTTATATACTACCTAACAAAAAATTTTTCGCAGGCTTTCCAATTTTCTTAAAATGAGAGTTATAATGAGAAAAATGGGGGAAAATAAGAAATTCTAGAGCGAAAAAGTTAGAGACCATAGAACCAATTTTATTTGCAAAATTAGTTGAAAAAATTATCTGACTCGAAGTAAATTAATGTAATTCTACATCATATTTTAATTTTGTTATTCTTTCATACAATTTGAGTATTTTATTTGGTTGATTTTCAAATAAATTTATTTATGCAAAAATTCTTAAAGTTCTCATCACATAACTTTCGATATGTCATGTCATGAATTGTATTGGTCATATTGACATAAGAAAAATAGGAATTTCTATCGTAAATTTTGTTTGTATAATATTGTATGCAATTATAGAGTCATAACTATTGATGAATATAGTTCCAATTAATCATTATATGTTAAAATCAACCATATTTATTTTATAGGATTTGCTTCATAATGCATTTTTTTTGTCCTCCATAAAATTATTGAATAAGTTTTTTAATATTTTAATTTTAAGATTAGATTTATGTAGGCTCATCATTAACTAAATAATTTAATTTCATTAATTAAAATTGATTTATCTTTTGATCTAAAAGGTGAACCAAAAAAAATTATGATTTTTTTTTGCATAATTTAATTATTTTCAAAATATAACAATGCATTATTCTTTTAAGGTAATTGCATATTTTCTAGGATTAGCATCAACTAATTAGGTAGCATATTAGTAAGATTTCATTAATGTATATTAATAAGCTTGAAGAAAGTATCATGACGAAAAGCAACATAACATGAAATCATACATTTGCATATATACCATCTAAAAATTATGAATTTATAAATCTAAATGGTAAACCTTTTCTCTATAGTTATCTCACCCAAAATTTTCATAATATATAAAAATAGAGGTTTTAGGCAATAATCATTAAAAAATATTGAATATAATATTTTAGTCACCTAAATTATAAATATAATATTTAAAATTTAAGTGATTAAAATATTATATTTAATGTTTTGAATGGTTGAAAAGAAATTCATAAAAATATTACTATTTTAACATTAAAAAATTAAATATATCTTTTTTACACATTTACCAACTATAATGTGAGACCCATTAAGCTCATTTTTCCCAATAATAATAAAAAAAAACACTTTCTATGCAGGAAAAAAATATTACATCAGGACTCCGTACGTAAAGTTACGTGCGGAGTCCAATGAAATCACGCCACACGTGAAATCACGCAAAAAAAAAACCCGGCCAGGTAACACAGGGGAATATTCCCCCCTCGTGTTATTCATGTATTATTGTATGTTATTCAAGTGTTATTGATATGTTATTGTGTTATTATACACCAAAAATATTCCCAGAACACAATAACACATGAATAACATACAATAACATCTGAATAATACGGAGAGAATTTTTCCCTGTGTTACCGGATCAATTTTTTTTTCTCAGATGGTGCGATTTTATTGGACTTCATACGTAACTCTGCATGCGAGAGTCTATGCAGAGATAAGATGACAAAGAGATTAAAATTAAATATTAGATGTCAGATAAATAAAAAAATAAGGATCGAGTAATTCCGCATTTGGGTTTGGAAAAGTTTGCTTTTGTTCCCCTAATTTTTTCCATTAAGAAATGAGGTTCTAGATTCCATGATTGATGGGAGCAACAGCCATGACAGAGGAGAGAAGGGGAACGGAGCGTGACCAGCTTGCTGATTATCTTGAGCGTCTATTCTCAGACGTTTCCACCATGGTTAAAAGCGAGCTCCAGGTCATCTTTACCCTCATGCGAGTTCTTCATATTTTTTCCATTGCGAACAATTCCTTATAACACGATATTTCTTTGTTCTTCGATTTTATAATCATCCAAATTAACACTGTGCGATCTAATGTTAGATTTAACCATTTTAATTGAAAATTAGTTCTAGGGCGAAAAGTGATTCTATCTAATTCTTTAAGCTGAAACTTTGATCCAGTTTTTGTTTGGCACAATCAATGAAGCTATCCTTGATGCGTTTTAAGCTCTTAACAAGCACTGTTTCGTATCTAATAAGAATTGGGGTTTTTTTTTTTCTTTTTCTGAACATCTAAACTGCATTCTATGGTACAACAAGCTTCGCACTTTTAATCCGGTCAACTCTTCTCAGTTGAAGGCGTTGAGGGAAACAATCGAGGACAGGAATGTCTAGAGGTTGAACTTGGCCACAAAATAGTTAGTGAAATTTACATACCTCGCACACAATTCTTATTTATTTACATATCTCACACCTGAACTTCCATCTTTACAAAAATAGCACTTTGGTGCTTTAAACGTATGCATGAAAAGGTGTATTTCGCTTTTAACAAGTGGTATAATGCTATTTTTGATGTAATATTAAATACTTGAGTGCTATGTGTGTAAATATGAAAGTTTAGGTGTGAGATTTGTAAATACATAGGAATTGTGTGCTATGTATGCAATTAATTAATATAGATAAACTAATTGCTTAAAATCATAATTGCTAGAGGTTCATATTGAGTCATTATTGGCTGTCAGGATATGCTTAATGCCGAATTTTACAAGGTACATGATACTTGTAAAAGAAGTGATAATAAGATATACTTCTTAAAATCCGGCATTTGTAAAATCGGCATACAACATAGAGGATTCAACAAAAGATTTACCAAATGTTCTAGATAGTATTTGACTCTTCAAATGAGCTCATTTAGTCACATGAGATTTACTCTTTGGTTCCTAAGCAACTAATAGCAACATTTATCCATTGATTTTGGGTGCCCTTATGTTTTGCTATTGCATCTTACCATGTCAAAATTTTCACATTGGATTACGAGAACAAAGTTATGAGGGGCATGATTTCCATAGCGATATAAGAATGAATTATACCATTAAGCTTTCCGTTATGCCTTGCTTATGTAAGGGAAAATAATGTCGAAAAATTACTTCTTGCGTATCTAAGGGTATTTTGATCTCAGATGCCAAACTTTAACAATTTGATTAATTGGGGAAGGATGGATTAGTAATTATGATTACAACATATTACTATATTGGGAAAGAAATGGTGAACAAAAAGATACCAACCTTGGCTAAAATTACTTCATTCTCCAATCTAGGCTAATGAAGTTGAGCAAATGGTTGTATTGGCATGTGAAGCTGATCGAATGAATACCATTGATTCTTATGTTAGCCAATTTTTGCATTGGCATTAAGAGTATGATGTCTATGAAGGTGTATTTCTTAGTGCGTGAGTTGGGTGGGATGTGAAATAGGAAATATGGTGATATTAAAATATGAGAGAATGCGGAAATGCAAGACAAGAAATGTGTAATTTAAGATTTCATACCCTTAATTTCTTTTTGTTTTTAAAAATAATAGTTGAATTGTGGGGCTTATGACTGTTTTGTTAACTTAATGCAAAAATGCAAGAGAAACAACATTTTTCAGTAGTATGATGCATAATATTGTGTAATTTTTCTTGTGACGAAAATAATTATTCACCTACACTATTCTAAGAACAAGTTATAAGATGAATAGCACGGGAAAGCCACCAAATTGGTAAAGCCATAAAATTAGCCAGATTTTACTAACAATAAAAACTTCTAAAAGTAGAAAATACTAAACATAGAAAATACTAAAATTAGAAGACACCAAAATAATAAATTCCTAAAATTTTGACACCCTCCCCTCAAGCTGGTGCATAGATATCTATCTTACCCAACTTGCTTGCAAAGAACTCAAAATTAGGTCAAAAAAGTCATTCGATAAAGATATATAATGTTTGTTGCACAGTCAGAATATAAGTCATGAAAATAGCTCCACAATCAATTGTTCATTTTATGAAGTGTTTCAGACTCTGTTTGGCGCAGCTGCAGCTTTTTAGCTTTTCAGTTGCAGCCGCGCTCTCGAGGAAGCTGCTGCAGGAAAGCTGACTGCCTGTTTGGTGCAGCTGTGTGAAAACAACTTTGGAGCAGCTGCTTATAGAAAAATGACCATGCTGCCCCTGTTTGGTAAAACAGTTTAAAATAGTACCGTGACAATGATATTTTTGATACTTCTGAAGTAAAATCTTTTTTTTTGTTAATATCTTGCCTTTTTTTATCACCTACTTATTTTTGGCACCTGTGACCTTCGGTTTTGAGCAAGCTGCAAATTAGCTTGTTTGCTAATTAAAATAAACCATTAATTTTATGATGGTGAATAAAAATAAACTTTAGGTGGATTCCTTATATTTGACAAAAATCTTTGATCTTCTTATCAACAAATTTTATTTTATAATCGATGAAAGTAATCATGGGTAACCTGGACCTACAAATGATCACTCCAAATGAAGTTGCACATGTCTATCCCTTATGATGAATACAATTTTAAAGACATCTCAGGGCATAACAGTAAAGGGAAATGAGAGATCGCCGGATTGAAAACGGGATAATTCTTTGAGGGGGCAGAGAATAGAGAATCCAGAAAGAAAAAGAGAAACACTTTCTCTCCTGCTCTCAGATGGTGGGAACGAAGGCCGGTATAAGCACACTCCTCTCCTACTCTCCACCGTCCCGACGAACGCCGCTTACAACAGGGACAAACAACGCAACTCATAATCGGGACAAACGCCGCTCATAGTGGGATGTGCATTGCTCAGGCGCGAATCGACACGATACCCTCTCGCTCTTTCTTTCACACGATAGGACCGAATGGATATCCTCAACCGTTGTGGAGGATCGAGCAGGGAGGAGCTTCGAAGGCAAGGAAGGAGCTTCGACTCTATATGCTGCGATCCAGGGGTATTATCGAACGTTCCCCACGAACGCGAGAAGAGAAAGCTGTGTTGCGGGGTTAATCCTGCAGCCGGCTTTCCGCTTGCTTTAGCTTCCTTTGACTGCAAAGTTGGGAGCCAAACGGAAAAGTTTTGCAGTTTGGGGCCGCGCCGCGTAAAAAAAGTGGCCCCAAATGGAGCCTCAATCTCCACATGTTTTGTGCGGCCATGTTGTACCATATTTTATACAATGCTTATGACTGTTTTATTGTCACATTATAACTTCATTAGCATGTTTATCGGGTTGTAGCTCTTCAAGATATCTATTAAACCATAACATTTCACGTACTCCATTAGCCATAGCCATGTATTTAGCTTTGACATTGCTCCTCGCAATCACATTTTGTTTCTTATTACGCCATGCAACCAAATTTTCTCAAACATACATAGAATATCTGAACGTAGTTCTTCTGTTAATAATTGAGCCCACTCAGTTTGTATCAGTGTATGCCTCTATATTTAATTATGTGGTCTTTTTGAAGAGTAAACCTTTCTTGGTGTATTTTTAAATATTTAAGAATCATGTTAATTGCTTCAAGGTGTTTCTCATAAGATGAATACATAAATTGACTTATCAAACTACAACAAAGGCGATATTTGGCCGTGTATTTGACAAGTCTATCAACTTTTCTTCTTACTTTTGATATTGAAATGTATCCATTGGATGACCTTTCCCATATCCTATCTTCTATTGGGATTAATTGGAATGTCTGTAGGCTTATAATCACTCATCCTAATTTTCTTTAAAAGATCAACACACAATTTCATTAGGAAACAACAACCCATTTCTTCGATCCAACAACATTCATGCCAAAGAAATACTTTAGAAATCCTAAGTCTTTGGTCTCAAAAATTGATGAGAAAGAAGTTTTCGAATGGTTCATCTCACATACATCATCTTCAATGAGAATTATATCATTAACATATATAATCAGTATGACTATCTTACCATCTTTTGATATTCTAAAGAACAATATATGATTCCCTTGCACTGTAGTATACCATCGTTCTTTAACAAACAGAGTAAATTTCTCAAACCATGTTCTTGGTAACTGCTTCAACCCATATAGACTTTTTTAGTTTGCACATTTTTGTGCCAAACTTCTCATTAAAACTTGGAGGTACATTCACATACACTTATTCCACTAAGTCCTCATTGAGAACTATACTTTTTATATCTAGCTATTGTAAGTGACATTCAAGATTAGCTGCAAATGACAAAAAAACTTTTGTAGTGAATGCCTCGAAGCAATTAATACCATAGGTCTGAATGAATCATTTGACAGCTAGTTGAACCTTGTACTGTTCTAGAGAGTCATCAAAATTATACTTGACTGTAAACACCCATTTGCATCTGATAGTTTTTTCCTCTAGGCAGATCAACCAATTTTTGCATGTCATTTTTTTAGAGCTTTCATCTTCTCGAAGAAAACCTCTTTTCACTTAGGAACTTTTAGAGCATTCTACACAGTATTAGGAATCTCCATACAAGATAAATGTGAGGTGAAAGCCCAAAAAAAATGTGAGAGATCTTATATGACACACAATTAGATAATGGTATTGGGTGCTAGACCTCATCCCCTAACAAGCAGTAATGGGAAGACTGGAATCATTAGATTTATGATCAGAGCTAGACTTAGGTTTATGACTAGAAGACTTAGAACTCGAAGATGAATTAGACTAATCACGGGGTAAAGGCTCAATGAGGAATCTGGAGGGTTTATGGATTATGGGCATTGTAATTGAATCGTAAACTTTATTTTTCTGTTTTCCTTTGTCACGAGTACACAATGTCAAATATACCTATGTTGTAGTTCTTTTTAATGTTTCCTCTTTTTTACTTATAAGATTATGAATAACAAGAGATGACACTGTAGGAAGACCTGAATCATCTTCAATATCTAAAGAAATTCAACCCACTTTCTCCTGAAAATAATATAGCTTGGATTTTCAGGTTGAATAATTAAGATTGGGGAGATATTATTTTGTGTATTTAGTTCGAAGAAAAGGGTACGCTAAATGGGGTCGGCTACGTGAATCTTTTCTCTCCATTGAGTCATATTCAGTGTCATATTTTCACTAAATTCTATTAAATTATGAGAATTTTTTATACATTACACCTACGTCTTTTTTAGGTCAACCTCTACTTTTCTTAACAAAATTTTAATCCAAAACATTTACTCTTCTAACCGGATCATCAGATGATCGTCGTTTAATGCGAACAAACCATCTAAGATGACTCTTTCTAATTTTGTCTGCCACTAGAGCTTCACCACCTTTTCATGGATATATTCGTTTCACATTGTCTCTAAGTGTAAAGTCACGCATCTGTCTAAGCATTCTCATCCCAACAACACATAACTTAGTTTTATACTTCTCTTTTGTAGGCCAATATTCTGCATCATAAAGTATTGCAGATATTACCAGCTTCTTATAAAATTTTCCTTTAAGTCTAAGCGGTACTTTTCTATCACACAATGGGTCCCATACATTCCTCCACTTCAATCATCTAACTTGAATTTTACTAATAACATCCCCATCTATATCTACACTTTGAATAATATACCCGAGATATCTAAATCATTCACTTCTTTTAATGACTTGATCACCCATTGTCACAATCCCGCCACTAGATCCAATATTACTAAAATTACATTCCATGTATTTAGTTTTAAATCTACTCAAAAGAGAAGTTTTAGACTCTAAAGTTGACCATTATAGTTCAAGTTATTTCTGAACTTTTTTTCTAGTCGAATCTATAAGAAGGATATCGTTAGCAAAAAACATACCAAGGTACATCTTTCTGTAAATGCCCAGTAAGAATATCTATAACTAAAGCAAAAAGATATGGACTTAAAGCCGATTTGTGATGTAATCCAACTAAAATAAGAAAAATACTCGGTCAATCCTCTTTCTGTTCGAACACAAGTAACAACTATATTATACATATCTTTAATGACTTGAATATAAGTCATATCACAACATTTCTTTTTTAAAACTCTCCAAAGAACTTCTCATGGAACCTTATCTTAACCTTTTTCTAAATCAACAAAAATCATATGTAGGTCCTCTTTACTCTCTCTGTACTTCTCTATTAAGCTTCTCAATAAATGTATAGCTTCCATAATAGACTCGACAGTCATAAATTTAAACTGAATTTGTGAAATCTTTGTATCACGTCTTTACTTATGTTCTATTACTTTCTACCATAATTTTAATGTTAAATTAATTCTTCTATAACTTGCACTCTCGTGCATCCCCCTTTATTCTTGAAAATAAGGATCAACATATTCTTCATCCACTTTTCATACATCTTTTTAATTTTTAATATAATATTAAAAAATTTAGTAAGCTAAGAAATTTCTAAATCTCCTAAATATTTTCACACTTTTATTAAAATACTATCACGCTTTATTAATTTTCTACCCTTTTATTTTTAAAGACTCATCAACTTTTTTTACTAATGCAATGATAAAAATAAAAAATTTTCTTATTATTAATGATATTAAGCTCACTAAAAATGATCGTAAAATCTTTACTGGAAAGTTTATTAAAATATTTCACCCACCTATGTTGAATATACTCATCTAAAAAAATTATTTTTTGATTTTCATCTATAATATTTTTTCTTTACTAAATCCTTTTCTTATCTTTTTGTTTGATTAGTTTATACGTATATCTCTCTTGTTTTTAGCATCTAATTTATTATAAAGATTACTAAAATAGAATTTTTAGCTTCACAAATTGTTCGCTTATACTTCATATGGTTCACCTTATGTTTTTCCCTATTCTAAAAGCTTTTACATTTAAACCAATTTTTATGATAAAATTTCTTATATTTTATTATTTTTGTACTTTATTATTCTACCGCAAATTATTTTTATTTATAAGAGTTTTTTTTTTTAATTATCTAAGTGCATTTTTTGTAACATGTTTAATAATGCTCGCTACTTTTTCCCACATAACATTAGTTGCTTCATGGACATCATCAATATTAATATCTTGAAGTTTACTAAAAAATAATTTTATTTGTCTTTTACGTACTCTCATCTAATTCTATGACAATTTGTATTTTTATCTTTTAACCCTTCATCTTAAAATAAAAAATTAATAATTAATGTTGGATACTTAAACTTTCATATGGAATGATCTTATAATCTTTACAATTTCAACGATATATTTTCTCTTAAGAAAATAATCAATTTATGTTTTCTTATATCCATTCTTATAAGTGATAGCATACTCATTTTTTTTTAAATAAAATTTTAGCAATAACAAAATTATAAGCTAAAGAAAAATAAAATATGCCTCTACCTTTTTCATTAGCCACAGCAAATTCGTAGTCACCATGAATATTTTTAAAATTTGTTATCACTCTACCAACATCTCTTTTTAAATCTCCTCAAATAATTTTTTTTTTTTTCAATCGATCAATCGATATCATTTATATTAAATTTATATTAATTATTTTTGGTCATTTTAAAATTTTTCCTTTGAACATATATTTTTAAACCTATTTGAGAAACATAAACAACTATAAGATTAATAATCTTAGTAACAACAACAATCTTTGGGATTATAATTCTATCCCTAATTCTATTAATTTTTACTATATTATCTTTTAAAAATTTATCTAGAATTACCCTTACACCATTTTTACCACGACTCCTGCTTAATATCAAAGTTTAAATCCTAAGCTATCAAACTCTTTAGCATTTTCTCTAACTCATTTAATTTCTTGATTGTATAAGATATTTATCTTCCCATGAATCATAATATCGACTAATTTTATTAATTTTCATGTGAGAACTTTTGCTTGTTTTAACACTATACCCTAATGTCAGTGTAACGAACGTTGCACATTTCAAGGTGACTGTTATAGAGTTGAGAATGAAAAGTTGCAAGAAAAATTGAAATTTGAGGATTTAATAGAAATTCTAAGATCAACAAAAGATTGGGCGATTGATCGGGGATTACTAAATTGAAATTTTGATATGTTAGGAATCCTTATTTGTCAGGCTGACGACATTTAAACAAGCGCTTCTTGGGAGGCTACCCAAGGTACATATGTGTTAATTTGTTTTTGAGTTGTAACTATTTGTGGTGTGTTGTGTTAGTTGTTTGTGTGAATTGAGTTGTTTGATGTTTGGGGATATATTCAGTAATTATGGTTTCACTGTTGTTAATGCTGCTATGATGATGTATTTCCTTATATTTGTTGTACTGGAACTTTAAATTTGTCACTATTTTAAACTTCTAATAATTCCGGACAAATGTAGTCGGTTGTATTTATTTTTCTATGCTTATACCTGCATTTTTTTGGACTTCATTCAGTTCAATTTTCATTATAGCATGTGTAGGTTAGATTTACTTTCTGTTGCATACTGTTCCTACTTATTTTGGATAGACATATGGGATAGATTGTATTTCTAAGTTGTGATATTTTTTCCTACTTATATTTCTTATATTAAATGTTATACATGTTAAAAATCAAGTTTGGAGGGGGAAGGGGGGAGAAAATCTTTTAAAAACTTAACCTTATTTGTCCTCAGTAGTCTTCATATTAAATTGATATCACTTTAAAATGACTTGTGGTATGTGGTGTTATTTTTAGGGTATTATAATTTTGATTTTAGGGATGTTATAGAAAACTTTGTTGAGACTTTAGGAAAATAGAACTGTTCTAGAGTTGAGGTATTTTGTAGGAAACATAAAGGAAAATAATTTTACTATTTATGGTAAAAAACAGAATTGTTTTTTTGAAAACCTAGGATTCTTAGATTTACATTTTATAAGAATTGAGTCTCTTTTAAAACCTATTTTCAAACTAATACTCACAATTATCAAGTGAAGGAAAGTGATGAGTTTTCAACTTTAGGAAGATGATAGTGAAATCCAAAATTATTAAAGACAGATTCAGATATAGTAATTTTCACATAAAAGTAGAAATGATTGAAAAATGATTTTAAAAGAAAAAAAAAAGTAAAAGAATTGAAAAGTGAGGAGAAGCTTGAGGAGAAGTTTAATAAAAAATTGATTTCACTTGAACTTTCTAAAGGAGAAGACTTGGATATAATTTTAAGCTTGTTCTTATTTCATAAAAGTATTAGTCAAATCTTTACTAATAGAGTGCTTAAAAGTTGTCTTATATACTTTCTAAGAATTCCAAGTTTGACAAATTACAATTAATTTTGAAGTTGATAGAAATCAAAATTCCTAACTTAATACAAGATATTCTTATACTCTACTCCTAGCCTGATTCACTAGAATTTCTTTTTGGTTGCACTATGACATTCTTGAGGCAAAATTGTAGGAAATTCTTAAGAAACCCATTACATCAAATCACAAATTTAGTTTTTAAAGTTGTAGTGTTACTTGAGGACAAATAACATTTAAGTTTGGGGGATTTTGATCAATCTTTTAACAAGCTTAATTTTCTTTACATTTAACACCAGTTTTTTTAATGAAATTGCACTTTAAAGAAATGCATTTTCATATTTTTCTTGTAGGTATATCAGGTAGAAAACATGGAATGAATTGGAGTTGAAACGGGGCGAAGCGGAGGCAAAATGGAGAAAAGGGAAAACCAGCAGAGTGGCGCCCTAGGCGCCCCCCGCCCCCCGCCCCGGGCACCATGGCGCCAGAAAATCCCAAGAAACTCGAGAAGGTGGGGCCTAGGCTCCAGAACTATATTTGACGAATTCAGATGGTTGGAGAGGCACTTTTTGGTATTTCTAAGTCCCGAAATTCTCCAGGAATGC
>NW_018165280.1:5785419-5803079 GCF_001263595.1 Phalaenopsis equestris
GCCAAGATCATAGATAGGAGTAGGATTTAGATTATTTCACTTGTTTTAGTGAGATTTGAGAAGGGAATTCGAGAGGATTTGTAAGGGCTTTACTTCAGCATCGTGTGCAGCATTGTGGAAGACTTTATCCTTGGAATTTGCTTCTCTTTTCAGAGAGCAAAAGCTAAGCATCGAGTTTAATACTATTTAATTTCTGTTGTAAACACATATTTGGTGAAATTGATTTGAATTAAATGAAGTTTTCTATTGTGTTCAACATGTGTAGTGAGTAAATTTCTATTACCTTTCTCTTGTAATTGTTAGGTTAGATCTGTAGGATCCTTAATGCTATGGAATTGGTTTTTATTGCTTAATGTGATGAATATTCTTCTAGGCTTAATTTACATTTTGTACTGGTCATACAACTTGTTAAAATCACTTGTGACCCATTATGACTCGAGAGCTCAATAACAAAACAACATAGAATATTTACATTGTTCAAATGGCTATGTGAAGTAGTCAAGAGACAATGCAATTTAGGGAGATGTGTTTCGATAGGGTTTGAATGAGGAGTTTCTAGGGTGACAATCGAAAACAAAAGCCAAAATTTGAACCATATTTATTTATGCACTCGAAAGAGGGTGAATCAGTCTTATACTCTTTTTTTCATTATAACATCACAATTCCTAGTAGTAATACCTACAACATACGTAGTAATTCACAAGAGAAACGTACTCTTATCAATCTTGAATTTCACCTAACCAATTGATCTAGGCAAGTTTAACTTAGGTATAGAAACGCCACTTAAAATTAGTTATTAGAAAAACCACTCTTAACGATATTTCAAACTAAGACCTGAAAGTATTAGACTAGAACCTCGCCTTAGGAATTATCTACCTTACCTTCCCTGTGGAATCTACATTCCGGACTCAATAGAACCCTATATTATTGAAACGATACGTATACTTGTTTGAGAAACAGTGAATAATAATATTTAATTTTAAGAACTCAATCAATTTGCTAGGGTGTGATCGAGTTTTTGGTGCCTTTATTAGGACGTATATAAATTGTGATAATAGTTGGGGCGGATCAAGGGGTCAACAATAATATATCTAAAATAGAAAAAAAAAAATGATTAAGAAGACATACAAACATAATAATTTTATGTGATTTAAATTTTTAGCTTGTGTTTAGAAGAGAATTACTTTATATTATAACTGAAGTAGATAATACATTGCATAGAGAGAACACCTTATCGGATTGTGTGGAACCAGGCAAGGTTGAAGGATAGGGGAGGAGTAGAAAGGAGGAGAGACCTCACTTTTACCCCTTATAATATCTTCCTCTAAGAAATTGTTTGATTTGAACAAAATCAATTACTTTCAAGTATTTTATTTCATAATACAGGGTTAATTATCAAAATGGTCCCTGACTTCTCGTATATAGGCAATTTAGTTCTTTGTTTATACAAAATTGTCTAAAATAGTCCTCAGGAGACTAAACTGAGATTTGTTTTTTATAGTCGAGGGAATAAATTGAAATTAATTTTGTATCACTTTTTTGGCATGAGAGACTATTTTTGATCAATTTTGTATAGTTTAGGGACCAAATTGGAGAAATATGATAAAATTTTGGGACTAAATTGGCCACATACAAATGATTGAGGCATTAGTTTGGGCTTTAATCTTTATTGCATATTATGAAGAAGAAAATAAGCTGAGGCAAGAAAAACATTTGACTCCACATGAATTTTTCATTACTCATGTTTCTATATCATATTGCAAGCATTGACTCATTTATCCATCTTTTTGAATTATAAATGTAGTTATGAAATTGAATGAACTTATAAATTGTGTTAGTAATATTATTTTTCTTTTTATTTTTAATTATAGGTGCATTTATGTTGCTTGTGCTCTTATTTTTTCTTACAATTTTTAAATGATGTTAGTTCATTGTCCATTTGGTGTAATTTTCTAGTTTACAAAAAAAAAAATGGGCCAACAATTATTGTTCTCACTTATCATGGCAAATAAGGACTTTTTTTAAAATTTTTTTTTTCAAATTACATGCTTTTCTCATTGTTAGGTAGCCAGCACTTTTTCTTTATATTCTGGATTTTGCATGTCGTTCTTGGTTGTAACAAATGTAGTATTTGAATGTTGCTGATTGAGTTCTATAATGCCATATTCTCAATTTTGTCATTTGTTAATTACCTGTGGAACTATTTAATGGCTTGTTTCCATTTTTTTTTCTCTTTACTTGGTGTTGTTTCTTGCTACTAGGTGAAATATGGGTACTCAAATTATGTTTCCTTTTCACATTTCCCAATTCATTTTTTCTCTGGAATTGCCAATTTACTTAGACATATCCTTGAATTATTTTCGTCCATTAATAGGTCCATTCCACGCTATTTATCATCTTACCTTGCTAGATATGATGATTACTTAAAAATCTCAATTTTATAAGGGAAGCTATACCATGCACTGGAAAACATCATTAAGATGGATTTTATATCTTGAATTCACTGATATCTTTGATTAAAAAAAAAATGAAAAAGTTGCCATAACTTATTGCATATTTGGTTGATGTCAAAATTGACTAGGATTTACATTTTTTAGGAAGATTTACATACATACCACTCAATTTTATAAGTTCTCATTCACTGATAATTTTTACATCTACGCCACCTTCCCTTTATGTATGAAAAGGTGTATTTCACTATTTAAAATTTAAAATGGTAATATTTTTTATGTGATGAGAAAGATTTGGGTGGTATAAATGTAAAAATTAAAGTTTAGGTGTGAGATATGTAAGCACATAAGAATTGGGTGGTATGTATGTAAGTGCCCCTTTTTTGTAAAGCTAAAAAAATGAAATAAGTTGCGTTCTTTTTAATAATTGCATATGCTGTTATTTCTCGTCCTTCCTTTGTGGAAACCAACTTTATTCTCTACAGTAGCATTATATGCATAAGCTACTATGTGCATGTCAGGGTGGCAACCTTTAAACAATAATGTACTAGTAAATAAGTATACCCCTGATCATGTTAAAAATGAGCCTACATATTTTACAAGAAATAACAAACACAAACATATATGAAGCTGGCATGAGCCCTCTAAATTTGAGAGAAAATCCATGGCATTTTTTCCTGCTCTAGGCCTTCGATCATATGATTGTAAGCTAACTAGCTTTATTTCTCTTGATGCATTCTATATGGTCACATATGTCAATATACACAATCCCGAGCACAAAATCATCTTTAAATGACATTTACAAGCTCATAAAAATTGACTCAACTAGAAAAACGTCACCATTTAGTAGATTCACAAGACAGTGTTGGAAGAGAAGAAAAATAACCAAACTAGGCTTTGGGAATTGAGCTCATGAGGAGCTTTCACTTTAAACCATGAGTATCGTCTTATAATGGCCAAAAATATTATCCTTTCACGTCCTTCCTTTGCAGGAACAAACTATATTTTCTACAATAGCATTATATGCTTGAGCTACTACGTGCATGTTAGGCTGGCAACCCAGATACAATAATGTACAAGGAAATACTCAAAATTAGTACACCCCGTCTGTGTTAAAAATTACAAGAAATAACAAACACAACCAAATATGAAGTAGGCATAATCACTCACAAACATGCACGCTGTATTAATGTGAGAAGCACTCCAATATTAAGAGAAATTTTATGCGATTCTTGCCTGTTCAAGGCCTTCCATCATATGATTGTAAGTTAACCAGATTTATTTCACTGGACGAGTTCCATATGACTAAGTACTTCAATATATAGAATGCTTAGCACAAAATCCTCTTAAAGACATCTGCAAACTCATAAAAATTGGCTCACAACTGGGAAGCATCACCATTTAGTAGATTCACAAGGCACTGTTGGAAGAGAATAAAATTAATCAAACTAAGGTTTGAGAATTGAGCTCATGAGAAGGTTTTACTTCAAACCATGAGTATCACCTTATAATAGCCAAACAATTATCCAGGGTTCTTTCCAAATGTTCTTTTCTATTCCCTTTTCTTCTCATCATTCAATTTCTTTTTTTTTTCTTTCTTGCTTTTAACCTCTTGCATGGTGGGGATAGCCCACACTTCTTTTTCTCATTTTTAAGCTGAGTTGGATGCAAAATCTTAAGCACAAGCCAAGCCCAATATGGCTTTGTCCCGTTCCTATATATTAAGCCCAACAAATCTCTCTCTCTCTCTATCCATCGTTCTCTTTATCTATCTACCTTTCTATCTCGTTACATCTCTCTCCATCTATCTCTCTCTCTATCTCTCTCTCTCTATATATCTTTCTTTCTCTCTGTCTCTCTCTATCTCTCTCTATCTATCTATCTCTATATGTCTTATTTATTTTCTCTCTCTCTCTCTCTCTCTCTCTCTCCATCTATTAAGTTCATTGCAGTTCTAATTGCCTCCTTTTAAATTGGTCCAAGTAATCAAGAGATAATAGGCATTGAATCCACTTCTCGTATTCTATTTATTCTTTTATCTATCCAATTGTGTTGAGGTATCTCGAAGACTACCTTCTTTAAGTATTTTGTAGCATACACTGTAATAATCGTAAACATCTATTCATGCACACAATTTACTAGTATTTCAACCTGTTTCTAATACGTCATCAAAAGCGCTCAAAGACATTTAACATCTTACTTATTGGTTTGAGTACATAGGCAGAACTAATCCTTGAACAATTATTAGGGGCATTTACATAGATACCACCCAATTCCTATTTTTTACATTTCTAACACCTAAACTTTAACTTTTACATTTATACCTCCCAAACCTTTATATCACACCGAAAATATTACTATTTATCTTTTTCGAAGTGAAATACACCTTTTCATTTTTTAAGTAAAGTAGCATATATATATAAATTGAAGTTTAGGTGTTAGATATGTAAATACATAAGAATTAGGTGGTATGCATATACATCTTCCCAATTATTAATGTTATATAATGTAAAGCACCACCAATGCTTGTTTTCCTTCCGTAGGGTTTAGCCCGTTCAATTTCTTTTGTTATATGGTAGTAGGTTACAAGTTTTCTTCTTTTAGGCACATGTATATATAACACATAAATCTTGATATGTACTTATTTACCATTCAAATCTTTAAGTCACATCTAAAGTATCATTAATATTAACTTTTTAAAACTGAAATATCTTTTGTTGGATATGTTTTGAAGTGCTTAGGATATATATAGAAAAAAAATATCAAAATCTAGGTTTTAGATACAGAAATACATAAGATTTGTGTGATATGTAAATCTCCTTTTTTTTTTCTTTCATATTATGATCTTATGCATGTACAAAGCAAAAAAATACATAATTTATAAAGCAAAACATTTATTTTGTCCACAATAACTTTCAAAATCTCGACTTTTCCTACAAAAAGTAACACAACTAATTTTCTGAACAATTGCAGTCATTGAGAACATGACCCTTAAATGATGCGGACAACCTCCATTACTTTTGTGGGGCATTTACATACATATACAATTTTTTATTTTTCTTATATCTATCTAACATAAATCTTTATATTTACTTATTTACCATTCAAATCTTAAGTCACATCTGAAGTACCATTAATATTAACTTTCCTAAACTGAAATATCTTTTTATGGATATGTTTTAAGTAATTCCGACATCTAAGTTATATATAGAAAAATAACAAAATCTAGGTGTCAGATATATAAATACATAGAATTGTGTTAGATGTTATGTAAATCTCTCTTTTTTTCTCTTTTGTTAAAATCCTATGCATGTACCAAAAAACCTCTGAAAGTGCCCGACACTGCCAAAGCTATGGTATTCCTAGTTTTCAAGCTACATCCGCTTAATTTCATTGCATATTCTAATTATATTTTCTAGCAGAAAGAAAGGAAGATTTACATACACACCACTCTATTCTTATGTATTTATGTATCTAATATCTAAATTTCAGTTTTTACATCTATGCCACCTCACCTATATATGAATAGTTGCATTTCACTTTTTAAATGTTAAAATATTTGTATTTTTTTTATGTAGTATGAAAGATTTGGGTGATATTAATGTAAAAAAAAGCAAACTCTAGGTGTTTCATATGTAAATACATAAGACTTGGGTGGTATGCATGTAAGTGCTTCCAAAAAAATAATATCCTTTTTACATTGTTAGATCTCAGTGCTGTAACACATTTATATTGATGGATATTTTCAGGGAACAAATAACCAGTTACTGCTGCTAGAAAAAATGAACGATAGGGTGGCAAAAGAATACAGCGGATATGGGGATGTTGCTTCAGGTTTAAGAGTCTTTGTGGAAAAGCTGAACGAGAAAAGCCGAGGCTTTCATGATTATGTCTCTCAGATTGATGCAATAGAGCAGCAAGTCAAGGATTTTGAAGCCGTTGTATCCATGCTTGATAACTATGTCTCTCTGCTGGAGAAGAAAGTAGAACAGGTTTGCCATAATTTGCCTTCTTAGACATCTTAGCTTGAAGGTTGGAATGGATTCAGTTCTTTTGCACTTTACTGAATTTGTTAGAAATTTTGTAGGTATATAAAGCACAAGTGATAGAGAAAATTTTTGGTCTGTTTAGGGCTGCTTTTGCTTTTTATATGGGTGGTTATAATGTTGTTGTGGGAATAGTAGTTTTTTTGGAAAGCTATTGTGGATATTATAATTTTTTTTTTTCAATGTTTGACAGTAAAATTTTTTTATAGCTAACACGCTTTAGTAGGTCTAGTTGGAAAAAATATTTTCAAAACAGACATTTTAAAAAAAATAGTAAGAAAATAATAATTAGATAAAATTGTGATGCAATTTAAAATATACAAATACTCGAAAGTGAAGCAAGAGCTAGGGTTTCACAGAATCTCACGAAA
The DNA here is from genome assembly GCF_001263595.1 of Phalaenopsis equestris. NCBI lineage: Eukaryota > Viridiplantae > Streptophyta > Magnoliopsida > Asparagales > Orchidaceae > Phalaenopsis > Phalaenopsis equestris. Next base: position 5,792,287 of record NW_018165280.1, read on the forward strand.
ACCTATGGTGTCATAAATCTTTGCAATCCTCTGATTGCTGGACGGGCTTGGCACGAGCACCGCTTGTGAAAATCATAATTACAAGATTTTCTTCCATGTTATTAAATTCAATATAATTTTTTTCTTTTCTAGTATTTTTTTTCTAATTAGGTTTATTTTTGAAGGGGAGCACTTTATTATGTAAGTCTATTTTCCTATTTTGGGCAACTTTTTATTTTGTTTGTGTATTTAGAGATTGTATTTTTTATTACTATCTGAAGGAGACTATTTTTCTTTTGCAAGTGGTGAATTTCCTCAACATTCGTACTACACAGTTTTGTCATTCATCTCACTATTTTTCAGTCGGGACAACTGTCGAACGCAGTCTATCCCCCTTTCAAAAATCGTCAATAGCTCATATTTTTATCTCATTGCTAATCCACAACCATCTTCCTGTTAAATCCACTGCCCAAACACCTTCTATAAGAATGATATCATCTGGCATCAAAGTTTGGTGATTTTAAATTTTTAGGGATTTGACATTTTCGTCTCAAATCTAAAATTTTAAAAAAAAATCCACCTATTCAAATCATTCCTACTGCAATTTTTAACTCCAATTCTAAATTTTTGAAATTCAACATTCTTTCCTTCACTAAAATTTTCCTGACAACTGTCATCATGATCTAATCTCCCAACCAATCTTGATTTGTAATAGTACATTCTCCAAAACCCAAATATGAAAAAAAAAACTCCATGTTATTAAGGAAAAATCCTTAGTGAGGTGTCCATGAACTTACATTGAAGATACGAAGTGTAGAAAATGTGATATGATATTTCTTATATCTTCTCTATTATTTGTGTCATTTTTATGCTTTTCTCGGAGATATGTGTTCGTATATGCATAATACATGTTGATAATTAGCAAGGGGGAGCATAAGGAGTCATATTCATGTTATGTCTTTGCTTGGCACTCTAGTGTCCCAGCTTGGTGCTTATGCGCCTGAACCAACTCCAAAATTTATCAAATAAACAATAGAGAGAATGGTGGAGCCAGTGTCCAAGCGCCCAGACGCCCAAACAAGTGCCTATGCTCCCAGACCAGCGCTTTGGTGCCTAGAACAACGCCTAGGCACCCAGTTCAAGATCCTAAGCGCCCGACGATGAATGCCCCATTCACGCCAAAATCCAGAGCGGAAGAAATCCTAGTAGCAACCCTGAGAGTTGTCGTGTCCATTTGTGTCACCTTCAAGCTCCCCAACGCTCAACACTGACTTAAGATGATTTCCTTGGTTTTGTGAAGTTTCGATGGTCCAGAAGACATAAATCCAAAGGATTTCAATGGATTATGAAATGTATGCCATTTCTCTTGTTTTCTAAGGTTCTTTGGTTGCTTAGTGTGTATGTGTGTGTGTATGTGTAGAGATTTTAGTTTGTGATTGTGAGAGCAAGTAATGAGTGCTAGTAATTAAGGAGGTACCTACTAGCATCTATTGGGAACAAGGTTATAATCTTATTGAGTTTTATCTTTCTTTAATTTCGATATATTTGTTTTGATATTGTGAATGCAAGTGATGTTTTTATTTCAAATCAAGCATAGTACGTAAATTTCTTCTCTCCCTTGGTCGGTATTTCTATGAAATCTAGAAAAAAAAATCCATATTTTGATCTTTGAAAACTTTAATTTATGAAGTTGTTATTTTGACCTTCTAAACTTAATTTACATTCAAATTTGTTACTTGAATAGTTAAAATGAGCTATAATCTAAGATTATCAAAAGAAGACTAGAAGCACAATTAGATTAAAACACATAAGTATAGCGGAGTAGGAATATTGCTAATAGATTCTTGCAAACTTAGTGAGAAATGTGGTTGTCTGAGAATTCTCTTTGGTTTAGAAAAAAATTACTATAATATGAGATTTCAACGCTTGTTTTATCTTGGCAAAGAATAAGAATTAATAGGCCATGCTTGACAACTATAGTAGAAAAATCGTTTGGAAAATTTTTATTTCATTTAACCAATAAATCTCATAATTGTTAGAAAATTCTTCTCTAATTTAAGTTTTTATTTTGAAATTAGGATTTAGGCACTTTTAAAACTTCACAACAAACTTTTGACACTTCAAACTAACCCAAGGATTAGTAAAATAGATCACGATTTTGAAAATTAGCTTGTTCTCTTTAAAATTGATACACACTCATAATTCGTATACTACTTGATCGACATGTATACTTGCATGATTGACGTATGCATACTGTAGAGTGAATAAGGTTTTTGACATCATTGTTGTGGAATGACGTTAACTTTTAAATTTAGGACAATATTAGTTGAGAAATCAAAGTTTAGATTTGAAAATTGTAATGATATGCTTGTTGTATGTATTATGTTTACATTTTATTTTATTTTTCTTGAAGTTATAGAAAATCCAAAAACATTGTGATTTAGCATTTAGTTATTTTCTACACTTTTTGGCCTTAATTGTATTATTGTTCTTTGTGTTTAGTAAGTTATTGTGATTTGTTTGTTTATGATCAGTAGTTAGTCCTAAATTGTATGTGTAGGATTGGATATGTTGAACTAGTAACATTTGACATAAAATAGAAAAAAATCACAGAACATTTAGAAAACTTGCAAAACTCAAAAAGACTAGAGAAGCAATGACAAATAACCAGGAAGTAAATGACTATCCTAGATCACTTAGGACATTTACCAACCATTCGGTTTAAGAGATTCATCGAAGTATTAATAAAATTGTAGAAGCCAACAATTTTAAACTGAAATCTTTTATAATTAAGATAGTCGAGAAGAATCAATTTGGAGGTTTACCTTATGAAGACCTAAAGTCACGCTTAGCTAGTTCATGGAGTTGTATGCAACTTTTTGGTGAGATTTTTATTGTGAATCTGTCATATATCTCGAAAGGTTTATATTTAAATGATTAAATACAACATTCAAAGAATAATATACTTCCCAAAAGGTTATACATTTTATCTCATAATGAATCTAACCACCTGGATGATGAAAATTTTCATGATTTATGAGTCTATAAAATCAAGAATTTTCCCCTTACCTTGTGAGTGTAAAATAAGGTTTATTTTATTCTCAGGTCTGATATCCCTACGAGGGAATGCCCTCATAGTTAATTATACCTTGAAGTTTTGGCCCCGAAGAATACTTTCGATTGAAGTTTTGATTTTTATCTTTAACAATCATCGGTAAATGTTTATGAGGTAATTGATATTGAAGACTTAGATGAATAGATTGAAATGATTTGAGTGGAATTGGAAGCATTTAAATGAGCTTCATTAGGTTTGATTTACTTGAGATGAGAACTTGAGTTGGTTGAGTTTAATTTCATTGGAGGGATCAGATTGATCTATTTGTTTTAATTGATTTAAGTTTATTTTAAAAGTTGCTGGTTAAGAATATGTTTGAATTTATTTATGTTATGCTTGTTTTAGAATCATTTATTTTAGTTATTTGAAAATATTTTTTATGATGGTTGAAATAGATTTATTTTAAAGTTTATTTTAAGATTTTTTGAGTTTGTGTAATGATTATTAAGTTAATTATTGAGATTTTTTGAGTTTATCTAAAGTTTAGGGTTTAGTGGTACTTTATAAAGTTGATTAAATTTTATTAAAGTATATTAAATTTAAGTTTACTAAACTTTAATAAGGTTTATGAAAGGGTGGAAATTTATTAAAATTTGTTAAATTTAAGTTTATTAAGATGTGTTAGGATTGAAGTTTTTTAAGGTTTATTGAAATGTATTTAAGTTGTTACAATTTGTTAAAATTTATTTAAATTTATCAAAGTTTGTTAAAATTTATTTAGGTTTATTAAAACTTATTAAAATTTGAGTTTGTTAGAATTTAACGAGGTTGATTAAAATTATGTTTAATTGAAGTTTATGAGGTTTAATTAGACCTCCATTAGTTTGATTAAAATTGATCATATTTTATAAAGTTTGTTGAAATTTGATGAAGGTTTATTTAAATGTGGGTTTGAGTTTTAAATTTTAATTTGAGTTTTAAGATCTTAAAATTCTAGGGGTTGGGCCTAACAATTTGATTGAAAACGAGAATTTGATATCGGATTTAGAGTTCAAGTTTAAAATTTGGGTTTGATTTTAGAGTTGAGGTTGGATCAAAATTGATTTGGAGTTGAGGTGAAACTGATTAGATTTGAAATTGATTTGGAGTTTTGTTGGAATTGATTTGAAGTTGGATTGGAATTGAGCTGTTTTGGAATTGATTTGGAATTTGAGGTGAGATTGAGTCAATTTGGAATTGATTTTGAGTTGGGTTGAAATTGAGTTGTTTTGGAATTGATTTTGACCAAAATTAGGGAGTAAGAAAGAGTAGGGAATTTCTAGATGGAGGCAAAGCTTTGTCACAAAATAACTCTAAAAAGGCGGCTACTAAATGGAGTAACCTAAACTTTGGAAATAATGCCCTCGGTCAAGACACCTATGACTTTCCATCATTTCAAGTGCATTAAGTTTGATTATTAACTAACTAAATAACAAGAGATCTCCCTTATTATCATAACAATGACTAAGGTAGACCTTCCTATTAATTAGTAGTTTGGGGCACCTTTTTTAGTAACCATTTCTTCTAGGGCACCCCTATAATCCAAAGGGTAAGGCTGTTTGTTTTATAGGTCATAGTCATTAATTCCATCTATTGGGTACCTAGTAAACTAACCTAGGCTTCTAGACTGGACTACTCTAGGATGTGTATAGTCCTGGCTGAAATTTTGTGGAGTTATTGAGGCTTCTAAACTAGACGTATAGTCCTGGCTGAAATTCCTGGCTGAAATTTTTTGGAGTTATTGAGGCTTCTAAACTAGACTACTCTAGGATGTATAGGTCATAGACTGGACTACTCTAGAATGTGTATAGTCCAGGCTAAAATTTTGTCGAGTTATTGAGGCTTCTAGAATGGACCACTCTATCACTGAAAGAATGAGTTCAACTCAATCCTTAGCAACAGGGGATGGTCATCAAGTGACAAGTTATTGTGGATGCAACCAAAAATGTGTGTGATTCTTATTATTGACATAGTTATTACGTTTTTTTTCTGCTTAAGGCAGAAGTGTATTGAAGGAGCTTGATCTAAAGATGTTGTAATCAGTATTGTATATTGGAACTTTATTATTAATGAATTTCATGTTTTTTGGCTTAAGTTTCTACAATGACTCTTATAATTGTCATACAGTGTTATGTTTGCTGATTGGATAAATGTATTATTATTATAATTTTGTCACACTTGATTCCTTTTTTAAAAGATTTGCAACCATCCTAGGCCAATCTTTCTTTCAACCTAAATAATCAGCTTAGCTGTGTAAATATGTAGGAATCGGATGCTATGTATGTAAAGGCAATGGTTGGAGCATAGTACAAAACCATCAATGCATATTTTTACATACATACCATGATAAAATGATTATATTTTTTATGTGATACAGAAGATCTGGGTGGTATAAACATAAAACACAAGGTTTAAGTGCTACATATGTAGGTACATAGGAATTGGGTGGTATGAATGCCCCATGATTGGAAGAACATTAGACTATCTACCTTGTTCTTTTATTTCGCTTCAAAATGGAAGGGTGTAATATGAAAGCTTCAATTGTGTGCTGATCTGGTCATTTTCATGGTAAGCAAATGCTTGTGAGAAAAGAAATAAAGAAGATTTACAGACAGACCACTTGATTCTTATGTATTTATATATCCAGCATCTAAACTTCAATTCTTACATACATGTCATCTTCCATATAAATGAAAGGTGTACATCACCTTTTAGAAGTTAATATGAGCAGTGAACAACCATCAAATTTCTGAACAAACAGGAGCATTTACTGATTTTTTTTTGTCTTCAATGCACATGTGGAGCATTTACAAATATACCACCCAATCACCTATGTATTTATATAACTAAAACCTAAGCATTATTTTTGACATTTATACCTATCAAATCTTTCATATCATACAAAAAAATACCAAATTTTTAAAATTTAAAAAGTGAAATACATTTTTTCACGCATAGATAAAGTGGTGCATATGTAAAAGGTTGAAGATTAGGTGTTAGATATGTAAATACATAAGAATTGAGTGGCATGTATGTAAATCTGTCAAAATATAAACACCACTATTGGCCTAAAAATGAATGCATGATTCACATCAAACAATGGGTTAATAAATAAGGGTGATTACAACTTCATATTCATATTGAGGAAATGCTTGGCATTGTCTTCAAAAAACAAAGCTTTCTGCTATACTTCTTTTCTATGAAATGGCATATCACACGTTACTTCAATTACATATAAAGAATCAACAAAGCTTTGTGTCATCTCTCAGCAAATAGAGAGCAACTAAAAGTTTGAGCCTTGAATTCTTGATTAATTCGTCAATTAACAAAATCAATACTTTAGCACACAAAAAAAACATTCTAATATAGCATCGTATCTATTACAAAAAATGAGTTTATATTGTATTATATCTATTACAAAAATGACAAAAATTCACATCAAATCTAGCTGATCAATTGAAAATTTGAGCTAGCTCTCCATATCTTGTACCCCAGATCCAATATTTGAATTTAGGAGAATTTTGCAGGTATTCCTGTGATGGTCATCAAGTCCACATCGATTACACTTATGAACTCTTGCTAATTTCTTTTGTGTGGTCTCCATGATGCTTGTAAATCTATTTTTACTTGGTCGGCCCATTGGTCTCAATGTCTTTAGCACGCCAATTACAAGTGCCTTGGAAAATGCATTCAATTGTCCTTTCTCTAGCATAGTTGATATATCATCTTCGTAAGCCAGCCTATATCTGCAATAAATAAAAATAAATTAACAGTACTTAGATGAGTAAATATATCTTAATGTGACTTGAAGTAATGGCATCTTGTAATATAGTAATGATCATCCACATATATTTTCCATTGTTGATGTTCCATTGCTCGTATAAAAGCAGCTGCATGAATACATGATAATCTGGTCATTTGTCAGATTCTAACACTACATTCTCTAGCGCCAACATTCACTTCATATCTTCCATGTGTACTTACTAGTTGGGCCGCATAGCTTATTGATTTTCTTATAAGAAGTTGTTCATTTCTAGTGCTTATTTCTCTTATGTACCCTTCGGAAAAGGGAACAAGATCCCCCCCTCCAGAAAGATGGGTTAATTTTTTTATCTGCTTTTTGCTCCACTAGCATGCTTCTAATCATATCTATTAAATCAGCCACTGGTCTTGTTCGGGCCTCCCCAATCCCAAGAAGTGAATGATTCTGCAATATTATTTATGATGTAATGATTTTTTTTTCTCGGAAAAAAAGTGACATTTAGATCATTTATAAGGCAAATCAATCATATAAGAATGCAAGAGTGGACTAAGATTCAACAACTCATTCATTTTTGCTTCAAACTGGTATCTTGGATATGCTTTTGATCCTAACCACATACTGCTGTTATCTTTGCAACAATCATACTTCTTAATATTTTTCCATAGATGATGAAAGCAAACCCTATGTTCCGCGCTAGGAAAAATATTTCTAATTGCTTGCCTTAAACCATTCTCCATGTCAAACATAAAAGCTAAGGGAGTAATATCAACAACGAATGCCAAAGTTAATTGTTCCAAGGACCATTGCCAAGTTCTTTTTTATTCACTTTCAACAATTGCAAATGCTATAGTAAACAAACCATTAGTGCCTTCCAAAGAATTAGCAAATAATAAGACACCTAAATAATTGGACTTCAAGAAACATGCATTAAGACCAATCATGTGTCTGCAACCAACAATAAATCCATCAACGCATATCTAGAAACTCACAAAAGTTCATTTAAAGGATTTTTCTTCTTCATCATTGGTAAATTCTATGTGACTTTCGGGATTCCTACAAAAGTTCATTTAAAGGATTTCTCTTCTTCATCATAGGTAAATCCTTCTGACTTCCAAGATCCTAACAACCAGCTCTGACTTCAATGCAGGTACCCACTTATAATTCTCATCTACAGAGCCAAAAATATGATCACTAGCTAACTCTCTTGATCTCCATAGTTTCATATATGGTAAAGATAATCCATATGCTTGCTCTAAGCTATTTTTAATTTGTTTCGGTGAGATGTTTGGTTGTTGCTTAATAATATCTTGAATCTCGTTAGCAACTCACTCACATTTAGCTTGTTTCTTCCAAACCCTAGTGTGCAAAGCTTCAAATATTCTAACTTCAAAAGTTTGACCATCTCTATATGATGCAACCCTGATTCTCCATGAACACCTTGCTATGACCCGTGTCTTATCACTTGCTATGTCTCGTGTTTCTGCAGAGAAGAGGCGTGAGGAGTGGTATGTTGATCGAATCAAGAGCTAGGTTTCGAGTGGGGAGTGCGTGAGTTTAAATAGTATTTTTTAATGTAAGTTATATGCATTGATTTTTGTGCAATTCGCTTGTGCACAGAATCCTAGCAAAATGGGTGCCCTCCCCAGGTAAAATTGATGTTCTGGGCGCACTCGTGTGGTTTGTTTTGCCATAAGGAGTTGTTCAAATGAATTCGCCAATGATCGTACCAATTTAACTATGACTTATGTGTGGCTTGGCAAACGAAGTCATTTAGTTTGATTGAAGCCCCGTAGAGAGCAAAGTGTTGGCCGGTCCTTGTCTAAGCATCAACCATAGTCAAGTAGACCACTCTCGTTAGTAAGTCACTCATCGTACATCGTGTGGTTTTCTTATGGCTTTTCTGATTCCTATGAGAACTCGACTTGAGTTTCAACATGTTGGTTTTAATCGAATCAACCAAATATTGAGGATTTGAAACCACCCATATGAAACTACAAAAAGCCAAGAAGTGGATCAAAGTTCTAATTAGTGTGGGTCCCAATTCTAGTCCTCTAGGAGAATCAAACAGGAAATCCTAAGGCTAGGTCCTAGGCTCTAAGAAGAGGAAGAGACCTCACCAAAAATGAGACCAACATAGATGTTGTCTCCAAAGAAGTGTACGTAGAGGGTCTCTCCTGCCAGATCGCAGTTGGTACCTCTCTTGCCATTGAGAGATTCGTGAAGCATAAGCTGGTGGAGATGAAATGGAAAAACATGGAGGAATTCAGAAAGCTTCTATCAAATTCTGAGGGCAGGGAGGAATTTGTATATCAGGACCGGTCGGCGGCGAAGAGACTTGAAGGGCAAGTTTTGATAAATCTTTGAATTCCCAGGGGTAGGGCTATTTTGTTTTTTAATATCTCAGTTTCTCCTTTCGTATTTCCTTTCTTCTTTACTTATTTGTTTCCTTGTAAAGGGAAATCCCCTATTTGTAACCTGGCAATTGCCGGAATGAGTATTTTCATTGCTAACGAGTGTGTATTTTGTATATATGATCGTGGTAGTTTATTTGCAGAGCTTTGTCATTAGTGATTTTTAATGTCATAGTTAAAGGGCAGAACAATCGTTGATGCACCACTCATGGAGCTTGTCGCTGTTGGTTTTCAATATGTCCCATTAGCCATAGGTACTAGTTAGATACCCCTCACGGGGCTTGTCAATGTTGGGTTCGATATGTCTCATTGGACACTTGATGATGATGTTCTTTAAAGTTGGGCATAGGACAATTGTTCGCACACCCCTCTCGGAGATCGTCCTTGTCAGGCGTAGATGTGTCATATAGGCCACATGTAATAGTTAGGTGCCCCTCGCGGAGCTTGTCGTTGTTGGGTGCTAACATTCAATAGGGCACAAAATGATTTTTTGCACACCCCCACGGAGCTTATCGTTGTCGGGTGTCGGTACGTCCCATAGGCCACATAATCTCCTTTAAAGTTGGGCGCAGGACAATCGTTCGCACACCCTTGTGGAGCTTATCATTGTTAGGTGTTGATACCCCCCATAGGCCACATGTAGTAGTTAGACACCCCTCGCGGAGCTTGTCGTTGACAGGTGTTAACATTTAGAATAGGGCACAAGACGACTGTTTCTACACCCCTAGCAGAGCTTGTCACTGTCCAATATCGATGTGTCCCATAGGCCACATGTAGTAATTAGAAGTGCTTATCATTGTCGGGTGCTAAGATACAACCGTTTGCACACCCCTCGCAAAGCTTATTGCTACTGGGTGCTGGTATGTCCCCTAGGCCACTTGATGATGATCTCCTTTAATGTTGGGCGCATGACGATCATTCGCACACCCCTCGCAGAGTTTGTCGTTGTCGGGTGTTGATATGTCTCACAAGCCACATGAAGTAGTTTGATACCCCTCACGGAGCTTGTCACGATCGACTACTAACATTTATAGTAGGGTGCAGGATGATCGTTTGCCCCCCCCCCCCCCCCCCCCCCCCCCCCTCCACGCAGAGTTTTTCATTGTCGGATGTCGGTAAGTCTCATAGGTCACATGTAGTAGTTAAACACCCCTTGTAGAGCTCTTCATTTCTAGGTGCTAACAATTAGAATAGTCTGCATGATGACCATTTGCACACTCTTCATGGAGCTTGTTGTTGTCGTGTACTGGTACATCCCATTGGCCACTTGATGATGTTGTATTTGTACATATCTTAGCCATCATGAAACCAGTTCCCCGAGCATAACGCACTCGCATCAGTTCCTTGAGCGTACTCGTATCAGTTTCCCGAGTGCACGTGTCAGTTCCCCAAGCATAAGAAATAATAGGAGAAAGTGTTGTTGGTGGTATCACATATGTTTAATCTTAGACTATTATATGAAGTATACTAAAAAAGAATCTTTATTTCATTGTGATTTTTGAAAGAAAAAAAATGTTATCCAAAAAATTGTGATATCTGTAGGGAA
>NW_018165280.1:5803089-5805637 GCF_001263595.1 Phalaenopsis equestris
GAAAGAATTTCTTTAGGTCGTCGCCATTCCAGGTTTGAGGAACGTCGTTACCTACATGTATCTTTAGTTTGTAGGCTCTGATTCTACTCTCCAATGGATAATGTATGGACCACTCCAGGTTCGATATAGCTTCCCAATAGCTTGCCCTCTAGGGTGGGGTGAGCTTTTTCCAACACCAAGTCCCCTGGAACAAATTTTTCTTCGCGCACATGTTTGTTGAAGTAGTTGGCGGTCTTTCACTTAATCTCTTCTTATCAGAGGGTTGTGTTTGCTTTGTTCTCGTCGGTCAAATCTAGAGTCAGGCTGACTCACTCATCATTTGCCTTTAGCCACTCGTCTAGATCTTCCTTGTTGAAAGATGAGGCGGAAAGCATCCTCTGGCTGTGGTTGTTGTTTTCGACCAGTAGATGGCCTCCATTTTGTGGGATAGCATAAATGGGGTCGATTTGGTGTATGTCAATGGAATCGTTCAGATTGCCCAGAGTACTTAAGGGATCAAGTTTTCCCATTTGCCCTTTGCTCTTTCCACCTTTTTCCTTAGCAAATTTAAGATAAGTCTGTTTGTGGCCTCTGTCTGGTCGTTTGTTTAAGGATGGTGAACAAAAGTAAACTTGAGGCTGATTCCTTGGCTTTTATATAAGTCTTGCACTCCTTTGTTGGTGAATTGGGTCCCATTATCCGTGACTATGATTAGTGAAAGTCAGTATCGACAAATGAGGTCAGTCCATATAAAAGTCTGAACTACTTATGTTATTATGTGCACCAGCGACATTGCTTCTACCCGCTTGAAGAATTGGTCAACGTCCACCGGTAGAAACTTCCCCTGCCCTTTGGATGGAGGAAAATCTCTCAAAATATTGAGACCCACATAGCAAACAACCAAGGACTGACAATCAAATGGAGTTTATGGGACGACTGTTGGCGCGGCAGTCTGTACTTTTGGCATGGCATGCACCTTCGAGAGTATCCTTTGACATCCTTGAGCAAGCTTTCCTAGAAGTAGCCTTGTCGCTGGATTCAGTGAGCTAATATTTTTCCTTCGGAGTGGCTCCTGCATTCTTTGTCATGAACTGCTCTGAGTATGTCCTCATCTTCATCCTTCCTAATGCATTTCAAGTATAAGGATGTGGTCAAATTTCTGAAGAGCTTTCCTTCAATTACCAAATATTAAGCAGCCTTATACTTGAATCTCCTCTGATTGGCGGCTTCTTCTTTAATCTCCCCTGTGTTCAGGCATCGGATCTATGGGCTCATCCAACTTTTCTTCTCCTCTTGGCATATCCTTGGTGTCATTGGTTCTTCGATAAATGGTTAGTCGAGTCTTTTTGGTACCCCTTATCATAGAAGGAGGCTTCAAGATAGGAGATCAGAGACTTGATTTTCCTCCCTTTGGACATGTTCGATCTTGAATCAGCTGAAATGACCATTCTCTATCTTCACTTTCCAGAGGTATTTCACTATAATCTCATCTATGACTTCATATTTCTCATTGATCTAGTTTACAATGAGTTGCAAATCAGTCTTCCCCATTATGTGAAGGGCTCCCATCTCTGAGGTTGGCTGAAGTCCTGCAATCAAAGTTTTATATTCTGCTTGGCTGTTAGTCAATGAGAAATTTATCTCAATTGAGTGATAGATGTTTTCCACTTCAGGGTTGCATATAAAGAATTCGAGTCAAGCACACGGCTGGCTAGATGCTCTATCGGTAAACAGTGTGCAAGTTATTTCATCGATCGTCAGATACTCATTCGGCCCTCCCGGCTCAGAGAAATCTGCCAGAAATTCACAACCATCTGTGCCTTATTATCGTTCGGGGGATGTAAGATATCAAATTTTCTTAGTTCAATGACCCACTTGAGTAACCAATTGAAATGCTTTGGCCCGGTAAGAACAGACCTCAGTGGATGGTCTGTGATAACCTGTATGGGATATACCTAAAAATACGATCGGAGCCTCTATGCAAATGTGACCAAGGCAAATGTTAGTTTCTCCGTGGTGGGGTACTGGAGTTCAGCGCCCTTGAGAACTCGAGTGTTGTAGTAGACTTGATGCAACTTCCCATGTTTTTTCTCTGACCAAGACTGAGTTGACGGCCTTAGGGTCGTTGTCGGCACTATTTTAGTTAAGGCGATGACCTTTGGAAGCTGTCGGTCGTCGGAATCGGAATTCCGTCGCCTTTTTCAGAAAGTTATTATTATATATATAAGTTTAGAAAAGTATGAAATCAAACTGATCTCATATCTTTCATAGTTTAATTGAAAGAGCACTACACCTCAAGCTAGGGGTGTAAACGAACCGAACACGAACGAACAAAGCTTGTGTTCGTGTTCGGTTCGTTTAAAATTTAGTTTGTTTGAAATAAGCTCGTGTTCATTTCTTAACGAACGAGCCGAACACGAACCGAACACGAGCTGTTCGCGAACGACGAGCCAGTTTGACATCCCTAATATTAATATATAAAAATAATATTATATATTAATTATATAACTTATATTATATAAATATACAATATCTATATTAGTATATTACTACTATAGTATATTAATAT
>NW_018165280.1:5805647-5817267 GCF_001263595.1 Phalaenopsis equestris
TTATATTTCAAACAATAACGATTCGAACACGAACGAACGCATCACTGTTCGTGTTTGGTTCGTTTAACTAAGCGAACGAAAAAAATTTGTTCGCGTTTGTCTCGATTACTTATCGAACGAATCGAACACGAACTCATTGACGAACCGAACACGAACTGTTCGCGAACAACGAGCTTTTTTGACAGCCCTACCTCAAGCCATGTATCTATCTCAAAAGATAAACACAAGACTTGAGGGTGAGACTCAATCAAATAAACTAAGAAATATATGATATACGTTTGGTCTGCGAAAATCATTTTATTTATAAGACGATAAGTTCCTCTATTTAATACGAAGTATAAAATATGATTTATATTAAGCAGGGTTCAGAAAAGCTTTCTATAAGGGTAAGCCCCTATAGTTAATTATATTTTAGATAACCGAAGTCATATTTTAGATAACCGAAGATTTTAGATAACCGAAGTCACCTAAGAAAACTCTCGATAAAAATCAGGGAATATTATCTTTAAAGAGGTCAAAAGGATAGGGCTTTTGAACGAAATTAGACAAAGAGATGTGAAAGAGGGATGACTCAAATTTGGAACATTTATTGTAGAATCCAAAAGAGGAAGAACTAGGAGATATCATAGATCCGGAATCATAGATCCGGAGGAGAAGATCCGGAGGAGAACCTCGGTGACTTCCCAAGCCACCCTATGGTTTGACTTCAATTTAGAGGAGACATATTTAAATGTTTCATCCGACCAACTTTATTAATTTGGGCTTACACTCGTGTGAAATGATCACAAAAATAGCTTGGAAGATGTGAGGATTTAGTTCGTGACGAACGACAACCTCAGAATCCTAAGACGAGTTAGGACTTAAATTGTACAACAGGGCTATACAAAAGCCTAAAAAAAGTTGAGGATTTATGTTGCATAAGCAAACCACCTCGAAGTCCTATGGTTTGGTTATTTAATTCTAAAGAAAGAGTGGTTTAGCTGATGTAGACTTGTTCTGCTATTGAAGATGGTCGTGCTACCCACAATGCTAGCTCCAAGCTCTTCGTCGAGACAAGTTTAGGTTTTCTACTGTGTCAAGTTATAATGTCAAATCAGATGTCCCTAAGGGTCATGGTTATTTAAATATTATGGGGCATGTTAAAGTTGATTAGAGCGACACCGGTTAGGATCCTAAGGTTCCCTCGTTTCGTCACCACTATTTTCTTTCAGATTCACTTAGTCCAAATGAATTTACTAAACTCAACTTAATGAGTTTCTTACTTTCATTTAGACCGTGGGAAATCTCGTTAACAACCGTAGGTTACCTCCTTTTAGAGATTCCCGATTATTCAATAGAGATGTTTTAATTTAGTTGCAATTTTTATTTTGTGATGTTTGTAATTAAATTTTGAGTTTTTTTTATATTTTGAATGTTGTGGCAGTAAAATTTATCTTGATTGATTTTTAGTTTTGGTTTTGGTTGTGCGGCTATCCAAACAGTTTTGGATTTTCAGGTAGGGTAACATCTTTGTTTAACATGCAAGCTCGAGGCAAGAATTACAAAAAGGTAAATGCAATAATTTAAAAGCATACTTGTCGATTCTTCTCATTCCTCCTCCTGAAAGGTTAGTACTTGCAAAGCATGTATATAATTTTGTAGGAAATTTAAATTGTAGGAGTAGATGAATGTTTATCTACCAAACCCCAAGCTATGACTTTATTAAATCTCAGAAGATCCTAATATATGATTTTAGAACAAAAGTATGACAAGTCCAATTGTTCTTCAGAATGTCCAATAGATTTTAAAATGCTCGAGGCATGACCCTGGACCATTTTGAAGATCTTTTGAAATATTCCGAGTTTATTTTGGATTTATCATATTGTTCCATTAATCATCTGAGGTTGAAGTGTGACTACCCCATTGTTTAGTGAAACTTGAAAATTTAATTATCCCAAGGATAGGATACCCAATAGGATAAAGGATAGGATACCCAATTAATCAATTGATGTTTCGTTTAAAAGTTATGTGAGTAGGTGCCCCTAAGGCAAGGTTAAGTCATTTAAGATTGTGGTGTCCACAGTTATAGTCAGGTTTGTAGTGTTTAAAGATGTTAATCACCAATCATGTTATCTTCTAAATCCGATCAATTGAGTGTAGACATCGAGTCTATGCCACTACTAAGCCTTTAATAATCATGATAGGTGGAATGATAATTATCAAAATTTTGATTTAAGTGATATGCATTCTTATTGAAAGATCACAACATCATCAATCTTAGGTTCAAGATAAGTAAATTATCATATTTTCTATCTTAAGCCCATCACTTAAGGATCATTTGATCTTAATTGACTTCAAGTCATGAAGATTAGGAGAATTATAATCTTGTTGATGTTGTACAAAGGTGGTGAGTGAGTTTTTACCTTTTAGTTTCATTGTATTTCAATCATCCAATCATATTCATTAAGATCAAAATTTTCTCATTTTTCCCCTTGATTAATCCTAGATTTTGATTAAGGACCAAAATCTAAAATGACTATTTTTCCCTTGGGTTACTTTACCCCATAACCATTAAACACAAATTAAATGACTTGAGCATTCAAAGTGGTATATCCATAAGTTAATTGAGACATCTGAGGAGGATAATGTGGTTCTTCTTTAATTTAATTTCAATAATTATTAAATTCAGGAAATAGGATTTTCAAAGCTGATTTATTTAACTATCCAAAACAAATTTTTTATTTATGAGAAAATTATTAGAGATTCTCTTAGGTCAGAGAAGCACTTACACAAAATTTCATGATTTTTTAAATTAAATTATTATTTAATTTTAGATCAATTTCAATGATTTAATTAAATATAAAATAGTGTTTTAATTATTAAAATTATTTTATATTTTTATTAGACTTCTCTGAGTTCAGAAAACTCATAGAATCAATTTTGTATTTTTATGATTCTTAATTTCATTATTATAATTATTTTAATGAGAAAATAAGAAAATTTTATTATTAAGCTTTTAAAATTTATTTTTCACTTAGAAAAATTAGGAAAAATGTCCTAATGAATTCTAAGTGATCAGGGAAAATTTGTACACATTGTGAACCATTTTTTTGTATTTTTTTTGAAAATTTTGATTATTTTAATTATTTTTAATTCAAAATAAACTTTAAAAATGAAATATTTAAAAATATATATATTTTATTTTTATTAAATGGCCCAGATCACAAGGAATTCAGAAAACAATTTTTCATGATTTTTCTAAGCCTATTTAATTTATTATAATTTTTTTTTTGTACAAAAATACAAAGTTTCTTTAAAAATCAATTTTAGTGCTCAAACTAAGCCAAGTAATTTTTAAATTTTTATTGTAAGTAAATATGATTATGCACAATGTGGAATTGATTTTGTCAATTTTTGATAAGTATATAATTTACATAAATTAACACAAAATATATACACTTAAGTAAATATAGAAATTTATAAAATTTTTCAAGCCATCATGGTATTTTTTCTAAGTTTCTCTCACCATAGGAAACCTACTAAAATAATTCCCATAATTTTTCAAGTGATCTTTTACATTGATCTTTTAATTTATATAATTAAAACACGAAAAATCGCCACCTTAGCTTGAAAATTAAGGTTAGAAATATAGAAAGGTCCTGTGACCTTGGAAAAATTAGAGGACATAGTCTCTGTCATGAGGAACAAACCCTTAAAATTTCAAGTCGTGGTGAGCAATGTTTGATCTAATGAATTTAAATACTCTAGAGGGTATTTAATTCATTAAAAATCTGGGAATAAGAAAATAATTTTTATTTTTCTTCCAAATTATGTTTTGGTCTACATTATTCTTCTTTGTTCACTGAGCAAAAGGGTATTTTTCTTTTATTTTTATGATTTTTTTAGAGAAAGATATGGATTTTTGAAGTTCAAGTATTAAAAATAATTCAAAAAATTCATAGTTTTCTACTTATTCACGCGACACCAACTCATCCTACGGCGGCTCTGAACTCACACACGACGCACTCCCATTTGTTGTGCTTTCCACCTAGGCATGCCACGCGGCCCGTGGTTCACACACCAAGAATCTGTCCAACTTGATCTCCTCCGTGCATTGGATACACGCATGATTGGACGGCTCCCCATTATCGTCCCTAAGTGACCTAACTTGTAACCCGTTCACACTAAAACCTTAAGATTTCTGCCTATACTCAACCAAATCACATGGGGTTTGTTTCTAGACCTTCATCTACTCAAGACAAACACATCTATATGGTTAATCAAATATGAAATCAAGCAATTACAAATGGAGAATCAAAATAAGCTTGAGTAAGGGTTAGAGCTCAATACCTTTGTCAAAGAGGAGAGCCCTCAATCAGATGGTTGTGGTAGCTTCGATTGAGTCCAACGAACCTCCGGATGAAGTTGCAAGCCCTGGTGAATTGTATAGCTATGACTTTGATCAAACTCGATTAAAGGTGTTGGTCTAGAGCTAGGTTAGAGGCTGTTTGAGGGGGGGCTTTGATGGGAAATCAACTCGATCAACTCCTTTCACTGTGTAGATGGTATGTGCACAATTAATTTGATTTTGGTTCATTGTTGAGTTGTGGAGAAGAATGTTCTAGTTTTGAGCTCATAATTGAACTCTCACAGAGGGAACCAGAGGAGGAAGATGGTTGGCTTGAGCTTAGGAATGCTTGGAGAGTGTTTGGTGAGATTTTGGTAGAGTTTCCCCAAAGATTTTGAACACCTCTTTTTCGGCCATGGAGGGGGCTGATTAAATATAAGGGCTTGGGTTGGCCTCCAGGTCCAACTAATGGGTGCAAAGAGCTACTTCGGTGGAGGGATTAGGAGCTCTGAAGAGCAATTAAGATGAGTTGGCCTCTAGGGTTGAAATTGGGTTCGATTTAGGCGTGGTGGCTCACGGTTTTGGCATTTTCTGATGAGTAGGGTGGCTGGCCAAAGCAGGGGATGTGGTCAGGTGGTCAGGTGAACCAGGGAGAGGGTTAATTATGATTTACCCTTAATGGTTAGTGATGATGGAAGAGATTTCTTGGTTAAGGCCCAAAAATGGGATGAAATTCCTTAATTTAGGGACCCATTGGTCCATAGCTCACTTGGGTGGATTTAGGGTGGTTTAGCCCAGTCCAAAGGAGGGGATTAGTGGCTGTGGGGGTCCTTGGTTGACCAATTTGGTTTGATTAAGTCAATTTAGGTGAAGGGGTTCAATTTGGATCAAAATGGATCAAAATGGCTAGAATGGCTAGAAGTTGGGGTTGAGTTAGGCTAGCCATGACATTGAGCCCAATTGATTGATCAATTTGGTGTAGATGATTGTCATGAGGAGTTTTCGAAAAGATTTGGAGTGATTTTGAATTGGTTTGGAGGTTCAATTTGGAGGATTTTGGGCATTTGGTCAATTTGGGGGTGTTGGGTTAGACTTGGGTTTAGGTCAGACTGAGGTTGGGTTATATCCAAATTGATGGTACAAAATGGTCTAGAGTAATGTCATAAAGAGTTTTCAACATAAATTGGGTGTCAATTTTGGGGTTAGGACATTCAATTTGGTGGAATTTGGAGACAGCCAATTTGGGGCAAATTTGGGGATTTTGAATTTGGGTTGAAAGTGAGTGAAATTGAGGCTTGACCAAGGTCAATTGAAGGTCCAATTTGATGTGTATGATTGTTAGGAAGAATTTAGGATTCAAATTAGGGCAATTGAGTGGATCATATAGTTCAATTAGGTGAGATTAAGTCATAGGGTCAAAATTGGGGGTTTAATTTGGATCAAAATTGAGCTCAAAGAATGGGTCAATTAGGCTTTGATTTAGTTTGAATTGATCATATGAAAGATGAATTTGAGTTTAGAATTGAAATTGGGGAGTATTGGAGCCAAATTGATGGGAATGTGAGGTGAATTTGGAGAAATTGGACCTTTAAAGGCAATTTGGGGCTTTTTGGTCAAAGTGGTCAAATTGGCCAAATTGGGTTCAATTAAAGGGTCCAAATTAGTTTTGGGGACATTTGAAATGATTTTGGAGATTTTGGAAAAGTTTGGGTCATCAAGAGTATTTTGTAATTTTGGCCAATTTGAGGGTATTTTGGTAATTTTGAAATTTTTGAGTTGGGTAATTTCATATGGTTTGAAATGATTTTTGAACAAATTTGGGAATTTTTGTCAAATTTGGGGTTTGGGGGTGTTTAGGTGATTTGAGTAGATTTGGGGGCGAAAGATAAAATTAGATATTTTGGTAGAATTGGGGTGTCAACCACCTTATATGAGATATGGACCAATGAAATCCCCGTTTGGGTCATCTATGCACTGGTCTTAGCTAAACTCCAGCCTAGGGCCAGTGGATTTAGGGGACCATCTACATGAGAGGATCATCTACATGAGTTTCCCAAAATATCAAGGGATCAAAGTCAACAAATCTGGGTTTTAGGGTTGTGACTGAAATTGGGTGCAAGTGAGTGCAAGTGAGTGAACTAGCTCCAAACCAACACCTAGGGTCAACCTCAAGGCCAAGCAGCCCTATGGGGACTCCCCTTGAGCTTTCTCTATAGTAGCCTCACCTACTAACTGCTAAAGGTTAGGACCAGTATATGGAGTTTCAAGTTGAGCATAGAAGAGTTTAGAGTTTCTAAAGGTGAGGGTTCCTTTTCTATCTTTTCTAGGAATAATTAATAGGAAAGTTCTATGGCTAGACCTTAGGCTGCTAAAGAGGAAAAAAATAAACCTCAATCAAAGTGAGGTCAACAGTCATCCCCGAGGTAACGATGGAGCTTCTTTTTTGACCTTGATCTTTGAAGTAAGGGAGGAGAGTCGAGGAACTGTTTCTGGAATCCACTTGAAGCATTTAGCTCTCCTAAGTACTTTAAATAATGGAGCACACTTATCACCTGACTTGGAGATGAAAATGCTCGACACTGCGATCTAACCGATAAGCTTTTGGATTTCTTTGGTGTTCATCAAGGGGGGTGCGGGCGCATGTCTAGGAGTGCCTGGATCTTCTCTAGATTGGCTTTTATGCCTTTAGGTATTAGTAGGTATCTCAAGAATTTACTGGTCGTGGCTCCGAATGTGCATTTTAGTGGGTTTATTCATGTTAAATTTTATAAGTGTCAGGAATGTTTTTGTTAAGTTTTCAATGTGTTGTCCCCCCGACCAATTCTTAACTAGTACATCATTGACATATACCTCAACATTTCTTCCTTTTTGATTCACAAATATTACATCCATGAGTCAATGGTAAGTTGCCCCGACATTTTTTAACCCGAAGGACATTATATTGTAACAGAAAACACCCTCACAACTAATAAAGGCATTTTCTCAGCGTCGATTGGGTGCATCTTTATCTAATGACATCCAAAGAATGCATCAAGGAAGCTCAAGACAAAGTGGTCAACAATTGAATCTACTAGGGCATCGATCCTCGATAGGGGGTAAGAGTCATTCAGATAGGCAAAGTTTAGGGTGGTGAAATCTACGTGCATCCTTCACTTTCTGTTTGCTTTTTGGACCATCACCACGTTGGATACCCAGGTGGGGTATTACACTTTCTGAATGTACCCGACATCCTTTAGCTTTCGCACCTCTTCTCAGATAGGTCCTGCTATTGTCATGACTGAGTTCTTGATCTTTTGCTTCATGGGTCAGATTGATGAATCAACTTTCAACTTGTGGCACGTAGGATCGATCGGCACTCCTGGCACCTCATTGACCATCCATACAAAAATGTCTTGGTTCTCTCGAAGGGTTTAGATCAATAGCTCCATGTGACCTACATAAAAAACCTAGCTGATCAGAAAACATTTACCCGGATATCCTAACCATCGGAACTTCGCGAGTGGCTTTACTGGTCACGAGGCCACCCTCCCTCGCGTTCTGGATATCTAGGAGGTCGTGCTCCATGTTACTTATGTCCCTTAAGTATCAAATGCGGGACTGCTCTAGGTCACCCAGATTATGAAAATTTCTTCGACTTTAGGAAACATCACAATGACGTGTTAAATGGAGATTATTGCTATGAAGTTGTTCATCAGTGGTTGACCAAAGAAGTTGTTGTAGGTTGGAGGTGAATCCATCACGAAAAAATCTTCATTAAGGATGAATTGTTTCTCATTCTCCCCCAACTTGCCGGGAGGCCGATCAGTCCCAGTGCCTCCGTCCGCTCGCCAAAGAATCCATACAACGTACTGGTTGGTGTGGTAATTCGATCAGCGGTGAGGGTCAACTTATCGAACACCTATTTAAACAACACATTCACATCGCTACATGTTCCAATTAAAATAATTCCTACTTGATAATGTTTTATTATAGAAGTTATTACAATATCATCATTATATGGATTTCCATTTTGGGGAAGATTTGCATCAGATAGGTGGATAGTTCTTGAGCATCTGAGTGAATGTGGTGACGCAAAGCTCCCTTGTGTGCTGCTTTTTTAGCTTGCCTTTCTGGGTGGCTTTCTTCCTCTGAAGACTACAAATGTGTACCCTCCAATGTGAATGGGGCTAGTGAAAATGGGGCCATCGGTCGCTTCTCTCGTGGGAGCCTTGCCCTACCTCTAGGTCGCAGCTTCAGAGGCTAAGAATTCTTTAAACTTTCCTTCCTTGATTAGTTCCTCAATCAGGCTTCACAGATGCCTGCATTAATCCATGTCATGTCGTGGTCTCTGTGGTACTTGCAGTACTTCCTTCTATCTCGAAGGAAAGCTCCGGCCCTCATCGGCATTACCTTCCTAACGAATTTTTTATCTTGGATGGTGTCATTCTTGAAGCTGTGTCTCACGGGGGACCTTGTGGTTATACCGGCATTGATCCCAGTGGCACAATGATCGATGGTTCTGAGGTTTATTCAACCACCTCCGGTCGTCTCAGTGTTGGGTGGAGTAGTTATCAGAGCAACCCTCATAGAAAGGGCAGTTTGATGGTCGTGTGCAATGTTCGGGTTGTCCACTGGTGTCTTGTGGAGGTTTTTTCTAATGTCTTTATTTGAAAGGCTCAGAAGTGTTCTCGTTGGTGAAGATGTATATGTTGGCTATCTCCAACAACTTGGTTAAGCTCTGTGGTTCTGCAAGTTCAAGGTCAAAATGAAATCTCTTTGACCTACTACTTGTGTTTGCATGGCCTAAGCCATGTCTGTCTTTAGATCCTTGATATCTAGCTTCTAACTCTGGAAACACACGATAATTGATCGCAGACTCTTGTTTTCCCCCTGCTTCAATTGTCACAAGGATTGAGTGTTCTTCCTGGGCCTCCAGGTACTCGTGAACCGGTATAGGAAAATCTTCCTAAACTCTGCGAACCAAGTGATTATTCCCGTGGATAATTCGTCCAACCACCTTAGAGCGGTCAATCTTAGTGTCGTGAAGAACAACTTGCACTTGAGGGCATCCAAAATCTTTAATATGTAGATAGACAGTTTGAATGACGCGAGGTGATCGTTAGGATCCGATCATTCTTTATACATTTTTAGAACCGACATTTTGAACTTCTCTAGTGGTTCAACTTTAAAGACAAGAGGGAGAAAGCATTCTTCGATTGTTTATGTGCCTCAGTCTGCATCGGTTGGTTGCTCTCCTCCACAGAGGCGGATCTGGTGTCATTCTAGTAAAATTCATAGTCTGGCTTTTCCTGTGGGTGGATTCCCCTCCTTCCTTTGTTGGCCGACAGTTCTTCTTGAGGAGGGTTATTTGTTTCTTACTGTGTTGGCTCTCCAGCTGGAACGGGGGGAGGGGGGCGCTGCTAGAGCAGCGACTGCTTTAAGGACCTCAACAAACTATCCTGACATCTAGTTGGTGATCTGGGTTCTTAAGCCTTACAACCCTTGCTGAACAAACTCTTTCATGAACTCCCGGGTAAATGTTGCTTCTCCTTCGTTCTTCTAGCTAGACTCTCCATGCTGTTGTTGTTGGATTTTTTTTTCTTATTAAATGTATGTTTCCACGCTCATTGCACCTTAAAGGATGTTGAATATGAGATTATTTGGGAAAAAAACCCCAGAAATAGAATGTTCTATTAGGAGAAAATTAAGAGAGAGAGAGAGAGAGAGAGTGTGTGTGTGTGTGTGTGTGTGTGTGATGTGTGAAGGATCGGTAGAGACAAGCAAAATGTATCATTTATTCATAATATGGACTCCAATTTATAGGTTAAGATCTCAATATTACAAAAATACATATTAGCCCCCCATTGATTAACCTTTCAAGAGGTGTTTTTGGTAATTTATAAGGTTATTTGCATATAATAAAGCCCAAGACCTATTCAATCGATAAAGGTTGTCGATCGTCTGGTGGGTCTTGGTTCAATTAATTTATGGTCCGAAGGAGTGCTCCCCATTGATCTTTTTGAAAGAAGATGACCATTCTGAGGGACTTTATTTTGTTATCTTCTGTTGGTACTCATCTGAAACGATCTTTTATTGCTACTTTGATTGGTCGTACTTTCTTCCTAGGTCACCCATCTGCTTTGAGATTCATGCAGAAGTATTTTTTATGTGAATAGTAGTTTGCATATATGTAGGATCTAAAACTTATGACCTTGGCCAAAAACTCTAATCAGTCAATTAAGGGTCTGTTTGGGGCAGCTGCAGCTTCTCAGCTTTTCAACTGTAGCTTAGCTGCCCAAGGAAGCTACTGCGGGGAAGCTGTTGCGGGAAAGTTGGATGGTTGTTTATTGCAGTTATGTGAAAACAGTTGTGAGACATATGTTTCTATATAAATAACTATTTTGCCTCTGTTTAGTATTGTTGTTTGCAACAGAGCCGTGACAACCTTATATATGATACTTTAAAAGCATAAATTTGCAAACCAACATTATAAAGGGCAAAGTACATATGACTGTAAATTTAAAAAACATATCAATGAGTGCTTAAAATCTAACATGAATTTTAAAAATATTTTTTACATAGAAAATAAATTACATAGTCTTTGGAATAATTTACAAATAATCTAGTCACCCTCCAACAAACACTTTAGTGATTTATTCCCTAAAGGTCACTATTTCATTCACACGTTCCCATTCTTTCGTACAAATATTAGAATGATCATTATCATCTCATGGCAGAGAATGCCTGAGGTGGTACTCGAATGCTTCTACAAGTACTTGTTGTTGATTCTCTTCAGCACTGCGAAGTCAATGTCGCTTTGGCATGAATGCCGCCTAATGTAATTGTGCAGAGTCATTGTGGCTATCATAATCTAAACTTGTTTGGAAAATGGGTAAGATGACATATCACGTAGTATAATCCTTTTCTTCTTCCAAACGATGAAAGCTTCTTGATGTCACCCTGTAAGGAGGAATGTCTTTTGTTAAACACCTTTTTTTCTGCCACGTGTAACATTGTTGGCTCGCTCGAAATCAGGTATATGATATCTTGTATTAGGAAAGGGTTTCAGATAATCTCATTGCAATAGATAGCCAGCATCCATCAAATAATATTTGTCTAGAATGTATTGCAGTTTTAGTATGATGTTTAAAGTGAATAACCAAAGGATTTGGAGCTGCAACATACCTATGGGTGTAAACGAACCGAACACGAACACGAACGAACACAACTTGTGTTCATGTTCGGTTCATTTGAAATTTAGTTTGTTTGAAATAAGCCCGTGTTCAAAATTGTTCCGTGAAGTAACTGTTCGTG
>NW_018165280.1:5817299-5863349 GCF_001263595.1 Phalaenopsis equestris
GTTGGTAACCGACGAGCCAGTTTGACATCCAAGTTTGACATCCCTATTATTAATATATTATATTAATTATATAGCTTATATTTATAGCTTATATTATATAAATATATAATATCTATATTATTTATAGAATTTAATTTTTTAAAATATCATAAAGTTTTTTATATATAATTATTTTAAATTATTTTATATTTCAAGCAATAACAATTCGAACACGAACGAACGCATCACTGTTCAGGTTTTGTTCGTTTAACTAACTGAACAAAAAAAATTTGTTCACGTTCGTCTCGTTTACTTATCGAACGAATCAAACACGAACTCATTGACGAGACGAACACGAACTGTTCACGAACAACGAGCTTTTTTGATGGCCCTAAACATACCGTACGGAGGGTGTAGGAAGTTGTAGTGAGGATTCTGCGCAGCATCCTCGAAAATTTTGTTGTCGTGCGCACTACCCTCCCTATCGGGCAAGGCAAAAGTAAAACAAATGTTAAAGTCCCACACAACCATGACATTCTACGTAGGGGCTCTACAACGTCCAATAAATGTAATCTTGTCATCATTTGTACACTTGCATCAATGTGAGTTTTATCTATTGTTTTATTCTAATCCTACACAGATACCTTCGAGTTATTAATGTATGATATTCATATTTAAAATTTAATACTAGAAATTGCAAATTTTACCTTAAAGAACGACATGTAACGTGCATCGCGTTAAATCTTTGTAGGAGTTTGTGCGAACGTTGGATCGGTTGATTTTTTTTACTTGTGTAGATATGCTCACAAGTGCATTCAAACTCATAGAGAAGTATATATTAATCGTCTCAGATAAGTATTGGAATCGTTTAATCACACTATGCATTGACTCGTTTTATGATAATATGTAAGTGTAATCGTCAATACCTCACGCTGAGTCGTCCTTGATGACCAATGAAGACCATGAAATCCACTAAGTTCTGTTAGAAGATCAGTAAATATCTCTTGCCTCATGTGAAACATGTTGTTGAATCTGGTTGGATGCCCAACAAGCAATTCCCGAACCCATTTGTCTCCAACATAAGACGATGTGAAGCATGGAGAGCGGTCAATGTATGTGTTGTAATACTCAACGATCAATCAAATAGATTGTTGCGTTTCTCCGTCTCCGTCTCCATCTTTCTTGGTATGAATCCATGTTAGGGTATATTGTACTAGGGTTTTAAAAAATATTTAGAATTAATAAATCACAAAGAAAGCATGACCTAAGCATTTATAAAAGATAAAAAATGACGGCTTGCGAATATTGAGAATTCATAAATATTATGCAGAAACATTCCTAGAATCCCGAAGAAGCATATCATAAGAAAATACAATAACAAACTAAAATTTTCCCAAACAACAACAGATGAAATAAAATAGTCTCCCAGTCAACAAAAAAGAAAAAAAAATTATCCTCATATTTCCCCACGAGCATAAAAATGTCGTAGATATGTCACCCGCTTTTCTTTAGCAATGGTAGCGAAGAAATCTTTATGGACTGGATCTTGAAGAAACTCTACTGCACAAAAGTATAGCTCAATCTGAAATTTTCTTATCTTCATCCGGAATTTGCACAACCCGCCTAATGGAAGTTGCCTGAACTGTGTGCGGGGCATCGTTGGAAGTACCTATTAGTTGTGATATTTGGTTTTTGAGAAGCAGCTCAACTCTTTTTTCGACCCTCTACATAAGGATGCTTAGAACAGTAGGTGGACTGGATTTCGGGGAGTTCCTGACTGTGGAGTTGAATCGCCTGATATGTTGATAGCCACATTCTCAGGGCTACCACAAAACTCTTTCTCACTTGGAGCGCGTGCATATTTTCCTATTGCAACGACACCCCCAAACATCTGGTCCAACTTCTTTAACTCGGGGTCAAATCCATAAAGTTTGTATTTTTTCGCTGCGGGCACCCCTGCAAGATCATATTAAACACTTCAATTAGTATTAAAAATGAAATGAATCAAACTAGACGAAATGAAAAATTTTTCACCGCAAGTCTTTCTGTCCACCACTCCTCTTAAGCATCAATGGTCGTTTCATTGGATCCCAACCCAAGCCCGTTGATCCTCGTTTCAAATCCTTCCAAAAATTTCAATCATTCTTGAGTTGATCTCACTTGTTTTTCAATTGCATCCTATCATAAACTTTGTATGTACTTTACTTGAAATTTGTGATAATATATTGTCATCATTTCTTATTGAAATAGGTCGTATGTCTATTTTCCAGTTAGGGCTGTCAATTTGGCTCGTTGTTCGCGAACAGCCTGTGTTTGGCTTGTTAAGCAGCTTGTGTTTGGCTCGTTTGTTAAGCTTAACAAGCCAAACACGAACAATTTTTTAAGCTCGAAATATAAACGAGTCGAACACGAACAAACATTTATTTGCTCGTGTTCGGCTCGAATTGGCTCGAAAAAAAAATAAATAAATAAATATACACACACATATAATACATATTCATAAAATTAAATATTATAAATTGTAATTAATTAATTTTTTTTAAAATAAAATAATTTATTAATAAAAAAATTAAATTCTATAAATTGCAATATTTAACAAATTATTAATAAATATTATATATTTATATAATATAAATTATATATTTAAGCTCTTATAAAAGTTATATAAATATTTATATTATAACTTATAATATATAATACAAGTTATATATTTATAAAATATGAGTTATATATATATTAAACACTGAGCTCTCGCCGCACCTTCCTCTCAAAATCTCCAAATAGGCTTTCGGGGGCTGCCCATCTCAAAATCGCGAAATAGGCTTTCTGCGGCTGCTTCTCCCTCTTCCGACTCTTTCCTCTCAAAATCGCAAAAGGCAATCCGTCGCGAGAGCTTAGGGTTTGTCGTTTGTGTTTGCCGCTCTCATCCTCTTCCGAGTCATCTCATTCTCCTCTCAAAATCGCGAAAGGGTTTCAACAGCGAGAGCTTATGGTTTGTTCTTCCTCTTCCTCCTGTTCCTCTTCCTATTCCTCTTTCTCAACAGCTTGATCTTCCGATTCCTCCAATTTCAAGCCGAATTCGAGCTGGAAAATATTATTCGAGCCGAACACGAACACACCCTTCACGAGCCATTTCAAACACGAGCTGACATTGAACGAGCCGAACACGAGCTAACCCTGAACTCGTTTACAACCATATTTCCAGTTCAATCTTCTTAAGGCAAATGTCACAAAATATCATTTTTGTTTTTTTACTCATAATGTCGGTGTACCAATCTCTTTAGTTTTATTAGTCATTTTAGTACTACAATAAAACAAAGCAAAATAACATAACAATAAAAATAATGTCACAAAAATAAACAGAAAGGACTCAATGGAGAACCAATGTCGCAACCACTGTATACCACGGGCAACAGAAATGCCACAGCCACCAACCCAACCCAAATCACACACCACTAACCACAACAATGCTACAACCACCGTAAGCCACAGACAACTCAAATGCCACAGCCACCAACCCAACCCAAAACCACACTCCACCCACCACATCAATGTCACAACCACCATATGCGACAGGCTATAGAAATGCCACAACCAACCCAACCCAAATCACACGCCACCCATTACACTAATGTCACAATCACTGTTCGCCAAAGCCAACAGAATACCACAGCCACCAACCCAACCCAAATCACACACCACCCACCACACTTGCCACAGAAAAAATAAATGTCACAACCACCAACCCAACCCAAATCACACACCACCCACCACACCAATGTCACAACCACCGTAAGCCACAACCAACATAAATGCCACAGCCACCAACTTAACCTAAATCACACACCTCCCACCACACCAATGCCACGACCACATAATTAGAATGCCAACACAAATGCCACAACCACCAACCCAACCCAAATCACACGCCACCCACAACACCCATGCCACAACCACTGAATCAAGAAATGCAGCCATAAACAAAACCTTAAACTAATGAGTTTTCCTTGAAGGATGAAACATTACTCATGTTTGTAAACAAAGCATAGAGTTCGGCCACATTCATCCTTTGGCATTAATATATCGATTATTCAAGAGCTTAATATATGAAAGAAAATAAACTTCCAACTTTGTCAAAATTAAAAGAAACTATGGCATCGTAATTGCCCCAATATTCTAGTTCATGACAACCATATTCATGCCAAATCTGTGCCAATGCCAAATACAAACCAGAAAATAAGAGCTATACAACAACAACTCTGAAGCATCCAACGGGCATAAAAAAAAAAAAAAAAGGTTCTTACCGCTGGCGCAAGGAACTCGTGAGAAGAGGAGAAAGAGGAGAGGGAGCGTGAGCTACGTCGAAGAAGAGGAAAACAACTACGTATCATAAGCCGTCTGAGAAGAGGATGCGAGGAGAGAAGATCGCGGGTTGTTGTTCTTCCACGGGATGTAATGTCGTAGTTAGGGTTATGTAAAAAGAGGACAATGGGGTAAAAAGCCGATCGAAGAAGCTGGGCCACAGTTAAGGGAGAACTTTGCACGTTAAATGTAAACCCTGTGGCAGCACGATGCCGTATTGCAGACCCCTCGCCGCCCCAAATGCACCGTAAGTCACGGGATTTTTTTTTTAATTAATTTTTAATCAATCTGTATATTTTTTTTCTACCTGCAACCTGACGACAAAATCAAACGAACTCCAACGAAACCTGAAAAATCCTTGGCCCATCCCTAGCGGCGGCCCACTCTTCGCTTCCTTGTGGCTTTGGTCCTTTTAATGAGTCAAACATATCTGCTCCACTCTTCTAAGCAATCGTAGTCAAAAGCGAAAGCCCTGCTTCCGTCTTCTTCCCCATGCTGCAATCCGTCCCCGATACCCTCGATCTTGGCAATGGGCGAGTCTCGCGGCTTTTCTTGGCTGGTCAAGTCATGCATAGCCGATTCCTGCCGGGAAATTGCCCGATCGCCAGCGGCCAACCACCGTCACCCCAATGAATTCATTCCCTCCGACGGTTCCCGCTTCTCCTCCCCAATATTCAACCTCCCGGACGATCTCCTCTTCGAGTGCTTCTCCAAGGTTCCTCTCTCCACCCTCCCCTCCCTATCCCTTGTTTGCCGCCGCTTCGCCATCCTTCTTGACAACCCGGCTTTTCATGATCTCCGCCGTTCTCGCGGTCGCCTCCGCCGCACCCTCTTCGCCATTTGCATCTCAGATCTCGGCATCATCACTTCCACCGCCCTCCCCGTCCCCTTTCCGACTCACCTCGATTCCTCCATCCCCATTTCATTTTCCACCGACCTCCCCGCAGACGCTTTTTTTCAACCCCGCCTCGCCGCCATAGGTCGTTCCATATACATTATCGGTCGGGGAGCCACTCTGCGATACGACACCTTAACCGGTGCCGTCGCTTTCCGTGCACCGACCATATTCCCCCGCAAGAAGTTCGCCGCAGCTGTGATCGGCTGTCGTATATATGTATCGGGAGGCGCCACCCGCACATCCGACGTTGAAGAGTACAATCCGGAGGCGGATGAGTGGCGGGGGGGTGCGGGGGCCCCCAAAAGGGGGGGTGGGTGGGGTTGGGGCGCGTTGGGGCTGCCGCGGGTGGGATTTTTTATGTGATTGGGGGTCTCCGTGTGGGAAGCCGGAGGGAGGAAGAAGAAGAGGCGCGAGGCGCACATACGTGTGCGGGATCGATGGACGCTTATCACGTAAGAGCTGGGGTGTGGCTGCGGGTGCGCGCAGTGGTGCCGGGCGGCGGATGCATCGTTGGGGCGTGCGGTGCAGGGGCGCACGTCTACGTGCTGGCCAGCCATGCTGTAGAGCTTTCGTTCTGGAGGTGGGACGGGAAGGGGCGGCGAGGAGGGGATTGGACGAGGCTTGAACCGCCTCCGGTGGGAGGGCAACTCCGGCTCGGCGGTGCGGTGCATTTCTCGTGTACGAGTATCGGTGATGCGAAGCTGGCGGCACTTGTGCACGCATCGGCGAGCCATGGGGGCGATATAGGAAGAAGGTCGAGGGGCGGGGAGGCGGTCCTTCTCGTCTACGATATTGAAGCCGACGAGTGGTCTCGTGGGCTGGATCTCCCGCCTGGTTTGCGCCGTGCTGTTTGTGCTTATGTGGAGTGCTAGTGCTGGTAAATGAGTATGCTTGATGTGCCATGAATTCTCTGGCTGAAATCTGGGCGGCTTGATTTGTTACTCCAGGCTCACAGGTACATTTAGGACTGATTTCGAAAGATGGAGCATTTGCGATTTCTGTTATTTTGATTTTTGATATTGGTTGCATGGGGAAGCTTTCTGGTTTCAGTTTGTTTTCTTTAACATCTTTGGAGTTAATCTGATTTTTTTCCCTAAATCCTAGAACTTTTGTCTTGAATACTTATTTTATGGTTCGTTTCATAAATAGAAGTCCTATTTGTGCTTGTTCAGATCTTTAGCTTAGCATAAATTCCTAAGCCATAAACCCGCTATCTGGGCGATAGCTAGCTTGAAGGAGATGTATTATTGATTTAACATCTTAATTTATCATGTACATTATCTATTATTATGTTGACTTTATTAACTGTTTTAATGAGTATATTGCCTACATCTTTTTTTTTTTTTGGAAAGTGCTTATAGTAATTACACAAAGGATATTTTCATTCAAAGAAGGGCTACTAATTGTTTTGAAAGTCATATATCAATGCCTTTGTCCCTAAGCAAGCATCTTATTCGTTTCTAGGACTAAGAGAGAAGAAATACTAAGTGTGCGTTCTCTTCATCCTAAGAAGTTAAATACCAAGATCAAGGCTACATCTTGATTAGGTTATGATTCACATTGAGAAAGAAAGGCAGGCCTTCAATGGACCATAGTAGTTCAAAAGAAGAGCGGCAAGAGCTTAGGTAAGTTTTCAATTCAAAGCAAGGCACTACGTTTGCTTTGGACTTTATAGTTAGAAAAATGATTAGAAAGAATTATTTGGATGTACAAACATCTTTTTTTTGTGGCAAGCTAGCGCATTGTTAAAGGGAATTAACTTTAGATACATTGACTTTTGAAGAACCTATTGATATAAACACTAGATGTCATTTGCAACCTATCCTATGTTTTGACACAATAGACCACAATGAAGGACCAATTGTTCCTTCACTTTGCTTGTAACAGATCAAACTTTCAAAAAAAAAAAAAAAAGAAAGAAAAAAAGTCGTATCGCACTTAACCGCTAGTATTTTAGGTTGTAATTTCTCACCGTTAGGTCGTGGGTCCGAATTACGTATATTGCCCTTTAGATTTACCTTTCTTGAGGGACAAAAAATAGCGTAAACTTTCGCCCATTGAAATATTGTCTACTTTTGTGTAGCGGCCCTACAATTTTGTCCCATTAGTGTATCCTTCCAAGAGATCATCTATCCCAAGCATCCTTCCACACGAACATGCTTAACTTGGAATCTTCTAATGAAATTTCGACTTTTATATCAAAAGGAATCCTGATGTTTAAAAATTTAGTTTCATCCTACTTAAGGTTTTAAAGTCTCCCTCACTCAAGTAACAAACATGCTCGTTAGTATTTTTTTTTTAATTTTGAATCATCCATAATAAAAATAAAATTTCAGCGGTGTTCCTTACAGATTCAAGCGACAACCCTTATAGATTCAAGGGCTATTCGACACAATGTAGCATTTGTCACGACTTATCATAGCACTTTATTTTGTATGGTACTTAGTTGTCCTCTTCAAGTTATTCTAATGCTCGGATATCATTTGTAACAACCCAAACTCTTTTTTCTCGAAATATTATTTAATTTGCCCTAATGACTTTATGGTTTTGTCCCATTAGTGTAACTTTTTAAGAGATTTCCCATCCTAAGGGTGGTCCCATATTAGCACATTTAACTTTTAGAGTCTTTGATGAAACTCTAACCATTATACAAAAAATATGTCAAAACTTAAAAGAGTGCACTTTCATTCAATTTAAGGGGTTCCACATTGCACCTGCTAATTTAACAAATAACTGGAGGCACGGAGCGAAGCGAGGGAATTAAAAAAAATGACTCAGTTACCATCCTAGGACTACTTCCCTGTTGCCCTAACCACTTCGTAGGTGGGATCCCAAGTCCTTCACTACTAATAAACTAATTCTTATCCTTGTATCAACCTCGCAAGTTATCTTCATCATGGATTGTGATATAAAAACTATTATAAGATTTATCAATTCGTAGTAGTCTTCAATATCCTTCAGAATTTTCGTCTGAATTTCTTTCCGTGTGTTCATAATTTTCTTATAAGACGAGCGAGATTACAAATTTAGCATGTATCCCCTCTGAATTTTCTTGAGAAAGCACTTTTTATTATTTACACTAAGAACCAATTGGATGGACCCTTGGCTCGCTGAAGGGGTGACAGTGATTGCAATTGTTGTACTTCTGTGGGCATATGTGGGCCCACACACCATTCAAGAGCCATAGAAGGTGAAGGTGAAGGTGAAGGTGAAGGTGAAGGTGAAGGTGAAGGTGAAGGTGGTGGGGTTACTCAACCCCACTAGATCGGTTCAATTCGAACTATCCTGAGTTAAATATTTATATATATGCGGCCAATATAGGCCTCAGAGTTGTGCTAAGATTCCTTCAATTTTGTTCTATTAGAATTATGGGGCATTTACACACACACCACCCAATTCTTATATATATATATATATATATATATAACTCCAAAACATTGGTTTTACATTTGCACTACCCGAATGGTTATGTCACATAAAAAATGCACTTTTTTTATTTTAAAAAAGTGAAATAGAACTAACTTTTTATGCATAGGTAAGGTGATATGTATGTAAAAATTGAAGTTTTGATGTTAAATATGTGAAGATGAGGTTTGAGTAGTGTGGTGTGTAAATCTTCCTGAACATGTAAATCTTAATTTTGACTATAAATTTCATTTTTTTCAGAGTCCAACTAATTCTTGTAATAATTTCTAAGCATAAATTGGCATTGGTTAATTTAGAGTTTATTTGCGTGAAATTATTTCTAAGCATAAATTAATTTCGTTAATTTAGAGTTTATTTATTTCTTAGAATGTTAAGTCTTAGTGACAATTATGTTAGAAATTATGATCTGAATGTATTTCAAACCTCGGATTTCTATTCTGAGAGAGAATTTTCCACCATCTCTTTCATTTTAGTACTTCAATAGGGAAAATATTACATCAGGACTGCTAACGTAGAGCTATGTTAGGAGTCCACTCATATGCGGACACGTGACTTCAAGAAAACTCGCACGCTTTCCTGTGATCCGGCCCGGTATCACAGGAGAATATTCCTCTCTTGTTGTTCTGGGTTATTCAAATGTTATTGTGATGATATTAATGTGTTATTGTGTTATTATAACGTCGAGAATATTCCCAGAACACAATAACAGATGAATACCACCATAATAACACCTGAATAATGCGGAATAACACGGGAGAAATATTCCTCTGCGTTAAAACGATTTTTTAAAAAAAATTTGTTTAGACCTTTACATGTCCGCATATGAGTGGACTCTGAACGTAGCTCTATGTTAGGAGTCCTGATGTAATATTTTTCCCCTTTAATATCATATTTCGAAGATAACAGGGTTTGAAATGTAATCGATAAAATTCTGAAATAAAAGTGAAAATAATTTTTGTGCGATCTTGCTAAATCTACTAATCTTTTGCGGATTCATATTGAAATTTGATTATTTATAAATAATTTATGTTTTACTCTTGAACAGGATTTATAAGTAATACTTAAAATCCTGAACAATTCAATATTAGTTCAGTAATAACAGTAATAGCGTTATTCATGTTAATAATTTAAGTGGTAAGCATGTAAAAAAAAATGTTAGATTTATAAATATATAAGAATTGTGTGGTGGGTATGTAAATGGTCTAAAAAATAATGCAAGAAGAGAGTTTGATGTAACCTCTTATGAAATATCATGCATAAATTCACTTTTTGGCGTTTAAAATTCATGGTAAAATGTTTATTTTTCATAATTTTATAGAGAGAAATACAAGATCTCAAAAAAGTAATCTTTTTTTCAAAGCTTATTAGAAAAATAACATTGCACAAAACTTTTTTAGATATTTATAATATAATATGTAAAACTTGATTGTTTGTATTTATAGCGCTCAAATCTTTGTCATATCAAAAATATCACTATTACGAATATTTAAAAATTAAAATGTGTCTTTTCAAGTTTTGATATAGTGCTATAAAAATTCAAAACTCGGGTATTAGATATGCAAATACATAAGAATTGTGTGGTGTGTGTATAAGGCTCTGTTTGGGGGGGCGTCGAGAGAGCGCAGTGGGTAAAAGCCACGGGGACCCGCCGCACATTGCGGTCGTTTGGGAGCACGTCGGGAGCGTGTCGCGGCGCTTTTTTGGTTAAATGCCGGTCGTGGAAAAGAGTCCTGCGCACCGCATTCGACATCGGCTTTTTACGGATGAGCCCCGCTTCCCCTTTCTTTGTCAGTTGTGATCATGAGATTACCCGCCTGAATGTCAATCGAGAAGATTTGCATACCCTCACATCTAAACCATCTTATTGGCGTACAATCTCGGTAATATTTTCCGTGTCTTCATTTTTAACAGAAGGAATGACCAATAGATTACTTTGGGCAACTGCAGAAGACCTAGTGAGGAACAGAGGAAAGGTGCTCTCTTTATATCGTAAAATTCTTAGATCTCTCAATTCCCCTCATCTCCCACTCACTTATGCCTCTCGCCTCATCTCCCACTCACTTATGCCTCTCGCCTCTCGAAAAAAGTTGAGGTCCGTACCATCTTCATATTTGGATGTGAAGAGCGATCCCTTCACAACATTGCTGACCTTATTGATACCGTCAAGTACTCTCTCTCGATTCTTAAAAAGGGAACAAGGCATTTCCTCTATGCTCTTCCCTCGGTATTTTTTGAGAATAATGAGATTAGTATTTACTTATTATGTTTTATTTGCTCATCTATTTCAAAGTGTTGTTTTGTGATGTTGCTGCACCCTTCAACAATGCATATGTGTGTATCATTCATGATTGGGCTGAGAATTATTTGGTTTTCAATCTAACAATTTGTCATAGTTTTTGAGCATCTTTCTTAACGGATTTACTATAGTACTACAATGGCCAGCAATATCGAAAAGAATGTCATGTCTGCACTGTGGGGAAAAAAAAGAAATTTTCTTTTTGCACACTTTATATCATCTGTTTTCATAAATTGTAATTCTTTTATTCCATATCAAATGAAAATCATTTGCATTTACATTTTACACACTTTATAGCATATGTTTATATTGTTCTGTTTTGAAATGAATTTCTGCTTCTGAAGTATCAAATATGTGGTTGTCACAGTTCTGTTTTGAACAGTTTTAGTAAACGGGGGTAGAAAATACAAGCGGAGTGTTAATTTTAAGGATCTATTTATTGCAATTTTTTTCTGCACAAAATAAAGCAAGCGTGACTAATTATTTTCTAAATGATTTCTTTAAGAGTTGCCGTATAACTTTTACCAAAATATTGAACAATAATATTTTTCAAAATAATAGAACATGTTTGATGCGTGCTAAAAAATTCGCAGCGGTAGACTAACAAATTATTGTCTTAACGTTGTACGAAAGTTCAACACACACACAAAAGTTTTTACGTGGAAAACCCGTAAGGGAAAAACCACGGGGCCTAGCTCAGTTGCGGAAATCTACTATTGATTGATGATTACAGAAAACTTTTGTCCCACATATGCAAAATGGTTACTATCTTTTTCAATGTATAACGTCGACTGGCGGCGTATGGTTGGTAGTGATCGATGGCAGTAGGTGGAGGTTGACGACGGTCGACGGTGGTTGACGGTAGTCGGCGGAGATCAACGACGGTCGGCGGTGGTAGTCTGAGATCAATGGTGGTCTTCGGCTGTCAATGAAGAAGGTTGGCGATGGTCGTCGACGATGGTCGACGTGGTAGTAATGCTGAGCTGCAGTTTCTCCTCAAGACCTCAGGCTCTCTCTATACTTCCTCCCCCTTCATGAGAGGGATGAGACTCTATTTGTTGTGTTTTGGGTGCAATTAATGCATGAATATGAACCATTTTGATCGGAAGGTCCGAAGAGCTTCCCTCGATTATACGACATTTAATGGACATTTGAGTGTCTTAATGATGTCAGAATTGAGTGATCTTAGGCTCGTTGGATTCTTCTTGTCGAGTAGCTCGATTTGAGTATAAACTTATCATATTTGATAGCCGTTTGACTTTCCAAATGTATTCATAAATCTTTTAACTGTGGTTTAATGACTTGATCTAGGCTTGATTTGACATGAATTAGGCTAGTTTTCATATCATTAGGTCTGTCTCATCGAACCGGTCAGTTTGACTATAAGTTTGCTGAAATCGGAGCTCTGGATGACTTTTTATCAAAATTTAAATGTTTCTTGTTTAAAATATCATCTCTTTAAAATATCATCTCGAGCGAGATTTTTGACATGTTTTGAGATTCGCATTAGATGATGAAATTTTGTTAGTGGTGTATCAATGTTTTTTAGTGAATTCAAGGATCTTTTAATAAGGACAAAATATTGGTGTAAGTGTCTTTTCATCTTTTAGAATCTATTTGGGACAACTTTCTGTTTATTTTGCATTTGAAACTTCTACCACAATTTTATTTGGTTAGATGTTTGCTTGTTGTTTTCTATAGATATTTTTGTGATGGGAAATTAATTTTTTCAGTCATGCTTGTTAAAGTGAGATTTCTGTTACTTATTGTTTGATTTTTTAGAAAAAGATATATTTATAATTATTATCGCAACATTCTAAATTATCTCTCTACTATAGCCTTAAAATCATATTCTTAAGAAAAGACAGTCACCCAAGATTGCTCAATTCCGACATTCTTAATGCAATCAAATATCCATCAAACGTCGTTTGATCAAGGGAACATCTCTGATCCGTCCAATCAAAATGGTTCATGTGAAGGGAGGGGGGAGTTTTGGGAGAGAACTTGAGGCTTTGAAAATGAGTTGAAGTTCAACATCACCGTCGACCATCGCTGATCATCGTCAACCACCGCCAACCTCCATCGACCATCCCCGACGGCCGCCAATTGCCCCCGACCGCCCTTTACAGCCGCCAACCTCCTTTGACAGCCTTTGATCGTCGTCGACAGCCTCCGACTGCCACTGGACCGCCGCCGACCAACTTGGACCAGGCCGACAACCGTCTACCGCCCCCGACCTCCGCCGATTGTCGCTGACCGCCGCCGACCAACGTTGACCGTTGTAGACACTCGTTAACTGTTGTCGACCACTGCCGACTGCCATTGACAACCATTGATTGTCGTTGAGCATCACTAATAAGATGTCGTTAGTCTACATTATAACTTGAAAAATTTAGTAACTATTTCCCGTCTGTGGGACTAGAGATTTCTGTAATCATCAATTAATGGTGAATTTTTACAATTGAGTCAGGTCCCGTAGATTTTCCTTTCTTGGGGTTTCCACATAAAAACTTTTGTTGACATCATTATTTTTTTTTAATTTCATCTAACTATGTGTTGAATTCTCGTGCAATGTTAAGACAATAATCTATCACTCTACCGCAGTGAATTTTCTGGCATGCATCAGTTTGGCGCCTTCTATGGGAATCAAAGTCTTGTTCAACATTGTCTTCAACTCTAAGACATCGAGCCTCTACTTCCTTTCCCAATTATGTACTTCATCCAACTAGCGAAGGAACCTCCTTCACGTCTTAAAGATCATATTCGAAGCATTCCTTAATGTGGGGGGCAACCTTCACTGCAGTATCGAAAGGGCGTTTACATTAATGTCCCGGACATGTTGTAGCTTGGTTGTCTTCTCACATCTTATCCAGACACAAAGTTTTTCACAACTTCTTCCAGATTTGGGGGGCAACCTTCACTGCAGTCTGAAAATGTCATTCATGTTAACGTCTTGGGCATGACTGTGGTAGAAAAGTCATCCCCTATTTCATTCAAATTATAAGTCTACGAGAATCTCTCTGGGACTAGGAGGAAATCTTCACCGCAAATAATGCTTCCTCAGTACTCCCTCATCGTACTAGAGTTCTTCTTCAACTAGATCGAGAAACTGATCTCTTCAAGGCCCAATATATGTGTTGTTTTATATCTCACATGTTAAACACCCCCGCCGGGGGAGCAAAAGATTCAAAAGCAGCAAATAACAAGTTGTCAAGTATTTTTCTTGAGTATGAATGCAATCATATTTCCAAGAAAACATATGGTCCATAGTGATCTACGCCTTAGTTTCGATAAATGCAGAGCATCTCTGACATCTCATTATAGGCTTAATCAATCCTAAGGGAGCTCAATTTGACATCTTCCAATATAGTTTATGGTCGTCAAGCAAAAGCTACGACATACAGTTCAGATAGGTCAAAAATCGTTGGTCGATTTCTTTCAGCCTCTTTCATTAAGGACTACAGTCGTTAAGAGGTCAAAAATCCTTGGTGGATTTCCTTCGACCTCTTCCATTACAGGCTGCAGTCGTCATGCAAAAGCTTTGACATACAACCTCAGATAGGTCAAACTCCTTTATGGATTTTCTTCAATTTTTTCCATAACAGGTTACGGTCGTCAAGCAAAACCTTCGACCAACAACCGAGGACAGGTCAACCATTCTCAATGGATTTCATATGACTTTATTTTTTAAGGGTTGATACGTCGAGCATCTTCAGTTATACAACTTAGAACTGGTCTTACATCTTTAATGGATTCTTCTTTCAACCATGTTATTGGAAGTTGAGCCTAGGAGACAGGACTCGATGAGAAGTTATGGTGCTCCAAGAAGTAAAGCTTTAGAAGGCACATATACATCAAAGCTCCTACAAGGCATAAGTCCGAGAGGACACAACCTCAGAAAACACAAGCCTCAAAAGATACACGATTCTTCATTTTATAAAGTGTGAGTGCTAAATTAGATTACAAAATTTTGTACGATTGAGAAGTCACAACAGTCTCTGAAGCAACATTAAAATTGTACAAAGAAATAAATTATCATCATATAAAAATATCACATCAGATGATTAAAAATTTTATAGAGACCAAGGCTAGAAGAGATATCGCCGCTACAGAAGCATGAAAATCTCCCCTCAAAGCATAGCGGGAAAACTCTAGCATTTCTTCATCTTCACTGAAATGTACAGCAGTAACAAGCAAGAAAAATCTCACAAACTATTGTCTTACCGACACCTTTAAGCAAAAAACCAACACTTTGTGCTTCGCATAATCATGTGTGTCACCAAAGAACCCGCGCAGCCGCGCTAAAATCTCTGATGTTAACGTCAACCCATGACTCATCAAGAAAATAGTCAATCCGATAATAAATGTCACCACTTGGTAAGACAGTTGAGCAACACAAACACCGAACGTCTTCACGATTTTGATAAACTCAGGTGCTTGTGAAAATCGTATGCCTGCTCTCAGGGCAGCCTCATGAACGACGACATACCCGGAAGGTGGGAATACTCTTGATCGATTGAAGTCAATAATTTCACCACCATCTCATTCGGGAAGTAATACTTCTTTTGAAATTGGATCAAATCGCTCTCCTTCAGAATTTACACTTCATCCTCCAAGTTTTGGCCTTTCCTTTGGTTCTCAGCGAAACGGAGTTCTCCAATTGTGTCATTTCCACAATGAGAAAGAAGATCTCATTGCTTGTCTGCTATGTAGGACGGGGACGACTTTCCTCTTCGCCTCAACCAAAAAGAAGATTTTGTTGTATGTTTGTTGCGCAGGACGGGGACGACTTTCCTCTTCGCCTCAAAGAGAAAGAAAATCGTTGTTTGTCCGCTATGCAGGACGAGGACGAATTTCCTCTTCACCACAACGAGAAAGAAGATCTCGTTGCTCACCTGCTACGCAAGACGGGGACAACTTTCCTCTTCACCGCAACTAGAAAGAAGATTTCGTTACTTGCCTGCTACACAGGATGAGGAAAACTTTTCTATTCGCCGCAACGACAAAGAAGATCTCGCTGGTTGTTTGTTATGAAGGACGAGGACAACTATCCTCTTTGCCGCAAGAAGAACGAAGATCTGGTTGCTTGCGTGTTATGTAGGATGGGGATGATTTTTCTTTTCGCCGTAATGAGAAAGAAGATCTCGTTGATTGTCTGCTACACATGATGAGGATAACTTTCCTCTTCACTCCAACAAGAAAGGAGATCTTGTTGATTTTCTATTAAGTCGGACGAGGACAACTTTCCTCTTCACCACAATAAAAAAGAAGATCATATTGCTTGTCAACTACGCAAGTCAGGGGCAACTTTTCTCTTCATCACAATAAGAAAGTAGATCACGTTGATTGTCTACTACGTAAGGCAGGGATGCATTTCCTCTTCGTTGCAACCCTTCATTGCAACGCTTCGCCACAACGCTTCCTCGCAACTCTACGCCGCAACTATTCGCCGAAACTCTGCGTCGCAACTCTTCACCGCAACTCTTCGTCGGAACTCTGCGCCGCAACTGTTCTATGCAACTCTTTACCGCAACTCTTTCCTCGCAACTCTTCATTGTAACTCTGTACTGTAACTCTTCAGCGCAACTCTACGCTGCAACTTTTCACCGCAACTCTGCATCGCAACTCTTCACTACAACCCTTCTCCGCTATGCAGAATGATTTTCTTCTGGGAAATCCTGAATCAGCTGAAGACTCCACTTCTATCCTCTCATGCTCAAAAAGGAATTGAACCATTAGACGTTCATTAATATATATACTCTAATAAAAGTACAATCATTAAATGTACATTATTATATAAAAAAAAATCTTTTCATATTCCTTATTTTTGGCCATTCAAATTTTTTTGATACAAAAATAAAAAAAAGAAAAATATTTTATATTCTTTTTGCCAACCCATCAATTTAAATTTCCATGAAATTCTCGCCATTTCACCTTCCAAAGGTCTCCGTCCATGGTACCATTGCATCTCTCTAAAATAAATAGATTTTTATCATGAAAGATGATTTTAACCCAAAACAAAATATGACGTGCCAACTGAGCTTCGGGTGGATTACTGACTTCTTTTGTGTGTCGATTTGTTATTATAAAACTCATAAGAGTTATATTATATATATATATATATATATGGGAATATATATATATATATTTATTTATTTATTTATTTATTTATATATACGCACACATAAAATGCTCCAGATCTTGATACTTTTAGGCAATGAAAATAGTTTCACCTTTAAATTTTTCTTAATTTGGTATGAATTTCAAGGCATTACACGAATCTCAAAGCAATTTTTTAAACAAGAAACAATCAAATTTCAACTAAGAGTCATCTAAAGCTCAGATTTCAGCAAACTCATGGGCAAACTGATCGGCTCGATGAGACGGATCTAATGATATAAAAATTAGTCTAATTCGAGTCAAATCAAGCTAAGATCAAATCATTAAATCACTTTAGAAATATTTTTGAACACATTTGGAAGATCAAATGAATGTCGAATTGGTGAGTTCATAGTCGAATCGAGTGTCTCGACATGACAAATCCAACAAACTCAAAGTTGCTCAATTCCGACATCTTTAAAGCATTCAAATCTTCATCAAACGTCGTATGATCGAAGGAGGCTCTCTGGACTGCTCAATGAAAATGATTCATATACTTGCATTAATTGCACCTATAACACTATAAATAGACTTCCACCCCTCACTTGTGGGGGAGGGGGTTTTGGGAGTGAACTTGAGGTTTTGAGAAGCAGCTGAAGTCCAGCACCACCGCCGACCCTCGTCAATCGTCGTCGACCCCCGCCGACCTCCGTCCACCCCAATCGACCTACTTCGACCACCGCCGACCTACATCGACCACCGCTGACCTTTGTCGAGCACCCTTAACTGTCGTCGACCACTGCTAATCGTCGACCACCGCCGACCGTCGTCGATCACCGTTGGCCAACATTGACCATTGTAAACACCCGTCGTCTGTTGTTGACCTTTGTCGACCGTTATTGACAACCACTCGTCGTCGTCAAGCAATAGAATCAGATGTCGTCAGTCTACCTTATAACTTGGAAAATCTAATAACAATTTCCCGTCTGTAGGACAAGGGATTTCTGTAATCATCAATCAATAGTGAGTTTTTACAACCGGGCCAGACCCCGTATTTTTTTCTCTTTACGAATTTTTCATGTAAAAATTTCTAGTGTCACCCCTGCTTGTTTTTCTTTCATCTGACAGTGTATTAAATTCTCGTGTAACGCAAAGACGACAATTCATTACTCTACTATCACAAATTCTCTAGCACGTATCAATTCTTAACATGACTTTCGGAGTAATTGATGTTGTAAACTAATAAAAAAGATAATCTCATATCATACGATGGATGAATTAAAACCTTTTCGCTAAATAATGGAATTTATGCTTCCATCCACTAAGCCAATTAGTAAACCTCTTTATGATAGAAATTTCTTCCATCTGCTTGAGAAACAGGGAGTCCGAAGCATTTCCAATGAAAGATCAAAACATTTAATGCCAAGCACATGGTAGTAAGGTTTATGACTTACCAATGATTTTCTAAAGTCTAATTGTGCTCCAACAAAAAAAAGGGAGAGATTTAATACTTTACTTCAAATTGAGATTATCTAATTGGTTGTCTACTAGAAAATTTATGACAGTATAATGATTATTTAACGTCTTAGAATCACATGAAGATCCAACACAAGCAAATAAAAGAAAACTTATGAGAGGCAACATCAAGATTTTTTACGTAGAAAAAAATCATAAAAGGGGAAAAATCACAGACCTAGTCCAATTGAAATAATCTATTATTTAATATGGTGTACAGATGCCGAATCTTCACCTGGATTAGAAAAGATGGGATTACATGTTGATGTTTAAATCATAGTTATTTTAAAATAATCCAACTAATATAACTATTAAAGTTAATCGAGAATATAATTGTTTTAGTCTGACATAGTCGTGTTTTAGGCTATAACAACTATAGTTGGCTATAGAAGTCATAATTGTATGAGGTTGTAATAGTCGTAATAGAGCTATCAAAACTGTAGTTGGAGATGGTTGACAATAATTCGTGGTCGATGATAATTTTTGGTGGTCGGCGAAAAACTCTAGTGGTCAGTCGTTATCTTAGTGATCATCGATAACTGTCAGGACTTTAAAAGTTAAGCCTTAGTAGTCAATCGCTCTTCTCTTCTCCTCCCCCTTCAAGGGAAGAATAAGGGTATATTTATAATTTTTTAGAGATTCATTTTGGTACATTTGGCCTATCTCCCAAAATACTCCATCAGACGATTCACATTAATTTCTTTGATTGAATGTAGTATTTTTAACTTTTAAGTGCATTAATGACATTGAAATTGAATGATCTTAAGCTCGTTGAATTTCTCCCATCGGGTCGCCCAATTTGATTATAAGCATGCCAAACTTTATGATTGTGTGACTTTCCAATTAATGCATCAAAGTTATTGACTACATTTTAAGTGT
Source organism: Phalaenopsis equestris (assembly GCF_001263595.1). NCBI lineage: Eukaryota > Viridiplantae > Streptophyta > Magnoliopsida > Asparagales > Orchidaceae > Phalaenopsis > Phalaenopsis equestris. Next base: position 5,836,754 of record NW_018165280.1, read on the forward strand.
TTGATTTGAGCTCATTTTGACTCGAATTGGATCACTCTTGGCGCATTGAATTTGTCTTGTTGATATGCTTAGCTTGATTATAAATTTATTAAAATTAGGGCTCAAATGATCATGAATTTGAAATTGGAATGTTTCTTGCTCGAAATTAATCAATATTCGAGCCTAATGATAAAATTTTTTTGATGAGGGATAGCATATCAAATGCCCATTATTTTTGGACTTCATAAATATCTCGTGAAGTTTTGAATAAAATTTTCTTACATTTCAAATTATCAAAATTTACTCATAAATATCTCGTGAAGTTTTGAAGATGCAAAAAATTGTGAAATAGATACTTTTGGGGAAAAAAATCCTTGATCATGTTGTCATTGTCACTATTGGCTATGGTTATAAGCGTCAAGGCGCGTAGACATGTGTACTGGGGGTGCATGTTTATGTACATGCATGCGCAAATGAGGACAATGATGTGTTCGAGAATTTAGTGGGGTGCGTAGGTGAGTATGAGCGCTAGCATGGGTGTAACAGCATGCACGGGGTGTGAGTGTGTGTGTGCTGTGAAGTGCATGACAGCACACATGTATACGTGTGTGTGTGTGTTGCGTGCTGGTGTATAGAGGTGCGGTGCGTGCTGGTGTATAGAGGTGCGCACGGGCACGAGGGGGACGTGCACACAAGAACAATTGCAAAATTATTCACGATTTTTTGATGTTTTGTAAAAAGATTCTCATGCTAGCTTGCATGTTTGTGCGCATTCATGAGTTCATTAAGGAGGAATTGCCAAAATTTGAATTTTCTATCATTTTTTCAAAATATTAGCTATAAATATCCTTCTTTAGGGGGATAGAAGACACACGCCTCCTCTAAAGGCTATATTTGTTTTGTCCAAAAGTACTGATGGCATAATTTCTTCAAGCTACAATTGTCTACCCATAATTAAGCTATTATTATCTTCTTCTATTCAAACTATTGTTGCATTCATGCTATTGTTGCATGCTAAAGTTTAGGAAATTATTATCTAATCATCTATAGGCTACTAATGCTTAATTTTTTCTAGGATGTTATTTTTCTTATCATTTATGGGTTATTATTCATCATAAATAGGATAATTAACAACTATACTTGTAAGATTTTGGTCTTCCTATGAAAGAAGTAATGATCGTGCTATTTTTTTCGATATACATGATCTTCCGCTTAATATTAGTGATATCAGTAATGTCAATAATTTTGAGAGAGTATAACCTTTTTGTTGGAACATATAAATGTTGACTTGGGTGTGATTAAAATGAATTGTAGTTGAGATATATGTTGCATTTTTTTTGTAAACTTCACAGAGAAAATAGATGATCCGGTGGAAGTCGATGAGAAATTTGAAGGTCACATAAGATCCAAAAAACTTTTCAAATGATGCTACTATAGTGTGTGGCGATCCATTTAGATCCAATAACTTTGTATATTGCTTTATAATAAGACTTTTATTGAATTTATGAGCACGATTGAGCTCATGATGTTGATACCTGACAAACTCTTCATCTTAATGTAGGAGTTTTGACACTTTATAACTTGTTCCCCAAGAGAAGACAAAGTTATTAAAAGTATTGTTAGAAATTCAATATATTACAATTAAGATGTCTTCTGGTGGAAGCATAGTGAAATTGAACTCTTTCAAGGCTTATGTCTTCTGAGTTTTTTAGATGAATATTTATCTTCATGAATAAGTTAAAATCGATAATCAAAATTAACACACGTTTATTGTATAAAGAAATTTTATGTATCTAGCGTTTCTAATATATTTATATCTTATGAGACTTTAAGTATTCTTAGTTTTTTTAGTGTAATTGTACCTTTAAAGGCTTGAGTATTATGAGGTTTTGTAAATGTACATGCACCTTGTAAGGCGTATAAACTTATGAGATTTTTTTCTTAATTTACTTGTACCTTCTAAGACTTATAGCCTTATGAGATTTTTTTAATATACATGTACTTCCTTAGGCTTATAACATTCAGATATTTTTTTAATGTACATATATCTTTTTAGTTTATAGCATTATGAGATTTTTTTTAATGGATATTTTGTTAATCGCTTGCCTCGTAGAGTTTTTCTAATGAAAACCACGTCCACTAATAGCTTCTCATTGATGTTTTCTCATGAGCGCGTCTTCCAAGGGTATGAGTAGATATCATCTCAATCTCTTGCCCTTACGGGGTCTTTCTGGTGAAGATAGTGTCCACTACTAACTTCTCATCGAAGCTATCTCATGGGCATATCTTCTAAGGTTATAAGTTGAGACTTAGTCTGCCACTTGCCCTTAAGGGAGCTTTTGAGTGAGAATTTTGTCCACTATTAGCATCCCATCGAGATTATGTCGTGGGTGTCTTATAGGGGTATAAGTGGATATTTGTCTACCACTTGCCCTCAAAGAATCTTTCTAGTGAGGATCGTATCCACTATTAGCTTCCATCAAGACTATATCATGGGCGTGTCTTCTAAAAGTATAAGTAGAGACAGCATCCGCCACTTACACTCAAAGGATCTTTCAGTGAAAATCATGTCCACTACTAGCTTTCCATTGAGACAACCTCATGGAATGTCTTTCAAGTTTATAAGTGGAGAGTGTGTCTATCACTTGCTCTTAAGCGATCTTGTTAGTAATGTTGATGTCTACTATTAGCTTTTAATCAATACTGCCTCATGGGCATATTTTTAGGGGTGTAAGTGGAAATCGTGTCTAACTCTTATTCTCAAGGGGCTTATAATAAATAGTGTTATTTATAAAAAGGTTCACTGATAATAAACAAATTACTTAAATGATAAATTTTATCTCTAAAAATAAAAAAAATAAAATATTCTTAGAAAATAAAATAAGAAACTTTCATGGGTTATTTCAGTGATACTCAACATATAAGTTCAAATAATCTTTTGTAGATATGGCATATGTTGTAGTTATTCATATTCAATAATTTCAATAATCTTTTTGTCATGACTCTTTGGATCTTCTTTGCGTTGTTCATGTAAGTAATGAACCAGGTGACTTTGGCATATTAAACATTCATTTTTTTTTTAGTTAGTGCATCACTCTGTTGAATGACCTTTTGAGAGGTAAAAATGGACAATATTGAAATTGGTTTCAACAGTTTGGATTTTTTAGTGGTATTGGTCACTTAAGGTCTTCATAATTTAGAATCTACATAAAAATATTACCCTTGGATGTGTTTAGTGGAGTATGATTAGATAACTTGTATTGATTATGATGATAAATTTTGATTGTTATATTTACTTGCATTCTTTTTAAGAGGCTTGTAAAATTTCACTAAAAGTGTGTTTGTATTTGTTTGAATATTATTTAAATTAATTTGAAGTGCAGTAATAACTTTATCGAAAATTATTTGAGCTTCAACTATATGGATGAGGTCTATAGGAGTGAATGTTCTCTCGCATTAAGAATGAGTAGAAGGACTGGGATGTTACTCTCCCAGGAAGATGTCTATTACAAACTCTGGATCCATTTATCAAACTTGACGAGCTTCAATGGAGAATCTTTGAAAGTATTATTTAAGCGACTCTCCTTCATTTTAATAAATTTGAATAAGATGAGAAGAGTTTTTTTATAATCATTGGATTTGTTATGAATTGCTCTACAAAGAACTTGGCAAGATAATCAAAAGTATGAATGACCCCTTTTGTGGGGGAATAGAACCAAGTACATGCTTGACTTCTAAGTATGGTAGACAAAACTTGATAGATGAGCACATTAGAGGCTAGTTATATATGCATAATGGTTCTAAAGAATCAATATTTAGAAGCTTGAATTCCATTGGATATAAAGTGAAGGAATATCTCGGGTAAATGTGAAGACTTCTAGAAACTATGCTAAATAAGAAAATGTCTTTTATCCCTTAGAGAGAATTCTTCTTGAACAAGACGTCATAGCTCATCATGAGTTACATTTTGGGATTGTTCTTTAGAATGGTGGGATTGTGATTCCCACTGACAGAGCAAACTATTGTGTACTAGAAAATTCTCAACAATAGAATGATAATTTAATATCATAGCATTATATGAATATCCATCACACACAAGCTGATTAAAAAAAAGTTATGGGACGAGGCACCATATTTTTTATGTGAAAAAACCCTAGAAGGGGAAAATGTCACGTGGCTTAGCTTGGTTGAAATAATCTTTATATAATCAGGAGTACATATTTCCAATCTTCTCTTGGATTATAAAAGATGAGATTACAAGATGATGTTGAAATCATAACTACTTTAAAATAACCAAATATATATAACTGTTAAAGGTAACTAAGGCTATTAAATTTTGTAGTCTGATTATAATAGTCATGTTGAAAGTTATAACAATTGTTGTTTGCCACAAAAGCTATAGTTGGTGGTTATAATGGTTGTAGTTGGGCTATCAAAATCATAGTTAGTAATGGTGGATAACAACTAGCGGTCAATGGCGCCCTCCAGTGGTTATAGCAAGCTTTGGTGGTCGGTGGCAAACTCTGGTGGCCGGCTGTAATATCGAGCGCTCGACAACAACTACTGGAACTCAAGAATTAAGCTTTAGTAGTCAACTCAATCTTATCTTCTTCTCCATTCTTCAATTGAGAATGGAGGTTTATTTATAGTTTTGTTAAGGGGCATTTTAATAAATTTGAACAATCTCTCAAAATACTTCATCAGACGGTCCACATTAGTTCCCTTGATCACAAGCAGTTCTTTTAAAATTTAAGTGTCTTGATGACAACAAAATTGAATGATCTTTGTGTTGTTGGATTCCTCTCGTCGAGACTCTTGATTTGAATATAACCCTGCCAAACGCTAAGATCATTTGGTTTTCCAATTGATACAACAAAATCTTCAACTACACTTCTATTGTTTGATTTGGGCTCACTTGGACTCGAATTAGATCACTCTCGACATCATAGGATTTGTCTAGTTGATATGCTTAGCTTGATTATAAATTTGTTGGCTCTACCGTCTTAAATTTGAATTTGGAATGTTTTTTGCTCATGATGAAAATTTATTGATGACAGATCAAAGTTAAATATTCTTCATTATTATGTTCAAATCAGTCTTAATACAACCAAGCATAATTACACTATTATTATCCAAGTTAAAAAAAATATTATCTTTTAAATTAAATTTGAATTAATTTTAATGACTTAAAATAACTTATAAAGTTAATTTGGTTCATGTAATCCCATAAATTGTTTATCAATATTTTTTTTTTGGTGTGATTTTCTTAAATCCTAATCTCTGAAAATAAATTTTAAACAACAAATTTGCATGATACTTTTTTTTTTTAAGTAGCATGCAATTCCACCAATATATGATATTGTCAACTGTGAGAAAAAATATTCTGTCCGGATGTCCGTACGTCCGGACGGCCAACCACCAGCGGCCATGTCGCCCGCCGATGAAGTGTATGGCTACATGGCTGTCCGGACGAAATATTTTCTCCAACTTCGATCCGCATTTATAAATTTCATGACTCCATTTGATTGCGCTTTTACCAACATTAAATTTTTGTCTTTGGTTCGCTTAAGTATATATAAATTCTAAAGGTTGCCCCAAAGTTAAGAGCTAAAATTTAAGAAAGATTTACATAAGTACCATTGAATTCTTATTTATTTACATATCTAACACCTAAACTTCAATTTTGATATACATACCATCTGAGCTATGCAAAAAATGTGCATTTCACTTTTTGAATGTCAAAATGGTGATATTTTTTTATGTTATATGAAAGATTTATGTGGTATAAATGTAAAATAGCAAACTTTTTGGGTTATGTTTGTAAATATATATGAATTGGGCAGTAGGTGTGTAAATGTCCCAAAATTTAAAACTTATAATTTAATTTTATGTGCATATTATAAATTCAAGAGAATATCCGGATTTAATTCTAATTTTAAATAACGACACTTGGAAACTTTATTTATTGATTTTTAAGTTAGAACTGGGTTGTATCTAGAAACTTTTGTACCATGAGAATGATAAAAGAAGGTATTGAAAAAATGTTGCATCTGGATTCCACACTTAGAGTTATGTGCTGAGTCCAATGAATTCACGTCACGTAGAGGTGACAGCAAAAAAAAATCGGTCTGGTAACATAGGGGAATATTTCCCGCGTTATTCCGTATTATTCAGATGTTATTGTTTGTTTTTCAGGTGTTATTGTGTTCTGGGAATTAACATGGTGTTATAATAACACTATAACACATCAATAACACTTGAATAACACACAATAACACACAATAACACATAAATAATACGGGAGGAATATTCTGTTGTGTTACCAGACAGATTTTATTTTATTTTTCAATCACCGCCACGTGGCGTGATTTCATTGGATTCTGCACGTAACTCTACGTGCGGAATCCTGATGCAATATTTTTTCGAAATTATTTGTGTAGAAAGACTATTTTAGATATTATTTTTATTTTCTTATTTAATTTTTAATTATTTAAAACTCTTTTAATGTCTATCACATTATTTACATGTTATTTAATTAAGAAACTAATTTATTTTCAATATGTTTAATTTTAATTTTTTTAATAACATGACTATTAGACCTTTGAATTTATATAATCATACCTTATAATGAATGACACATTCATAACAACTAAAACATACAAATAAGAAGGAAGGAACATTCGGTAAATGATTAAACTTTTTTTTTTCCTTCTTTATTTTCAAATATCTAGAAATTTAACTTATGTTTAAATAATAAAAACATCAAATTTAAAAACATTTTTATGTTATATTTTGAAATATTTACATCCATGCTTTTCAATTCCTATATATTGTGTGCGTGTGTGCACTCACGCATAAAAGATATGTAGCACGAATCTTGAAGTGATCGGACAACCACAGAAGAGGCGACGTTGTGCCCTAGGATTCGCCAGAGACAACCCAGAATCTCATATCTAGTCGGGTGGAGCTGACATGCCGGAGGGAAGATAATCCTCAGACAAGCTTGACTCCACTACCTTCCTTGGGTCAACTAGCAATTGTTTCAGTCCATAGGCTCCCTGCCACATTCGATTGAACTACATTTTATGCTCCTGATTCCATTTGGCTAGACCCCTTAGTTGGCTTTCAACACTATTCAGACGGATGCTATTTCAGACACCCAACATTAAATCTATGTATTGACTACCCCCTCTGTATCCATATATTCTAGAGCTGCAAAATATAATTATAAAACCCCCATTCTTATAAATAGGAGGCTCATTTTATGAATAAAGTTTATTTGATTTTATCGTTCTATAATGCACTATTATTTTCTCTATTCCCCCCTCTCTCACTTCTTCTCGTACTCTAATTTTTATGCGCATCTGGCGAACATATTTGAATTCATGTATGTAATATATATGTATGTATATATATATCTACACACACACACACACACACACACACACACACACATATATATATATATATATATATATATAAACTTTAGGTATTTGATAATATATGTACATAGAAATTGGTTGGTAATTTCAAGGTGTTATGTATATAAGTATATATGAATTGGGTGGTACCTGTCAAATTAAACTAGTACTGCTAAAAGGTCTATACTATCCCTCGTGGGGAAGCCTTCCTGCCAGCTACCTTATCTCTCCACTTCTTCTATAAGCGGACATGGCGCCGGACGGTCTCAACACTGCGAAAAATAATTAGGTGCTCAGACTGCAAACCTACTTCCTGCCGTGGCCTGAAAGAAGCATTGGAAAGTGGAGGAAGAGAGAAGGCTATGGCGATTTCCCTGGCTCCAATTGCTTCTCTGTCACTGCTTGCAGGAAACAAGTTTAGTGTAGATAAAAGAAGCCCACTTGCTCTCTCAATGATCTCCGGTCGAACATCGTTTCTTCTCCGCACCTCTTTTCTGGGGTTTCCACCAGCTCCATTCTCTTTTCCCTCGTCCTCCTTCTCGGGTACGCTTCCGCTCAAACCCTCTGCTCCATTTTCTTAATTGGTTCTTCAATTTGGTAGTTAATGACGTCATCTTTGGTTCTGTGAACTTAATATCAGCTGTTAGATAGGATCTTCGCGCTTTGTTTTTTCTGTTTCGCTTCATTCAATCTAGGTTTGGAAAAAGAAGAATTTCTGGGTCTTCTTTAAAGTTTAATTCTGTTTCTTTCCTTGAAGGGGTTGTTACATGCCTACCACCACAACCATCACAAAGTCCTTGTTCCTCTTCATCCTCGGAAGACCCACCACAAAATCCATGCTAACATCCAGTCATGGTGCCTCTGGTGTTGGTAGTCATGGTGCCTCTGGTGTTGGTAATGGAACTATACAACCAAGCATTCTGCCCTCTTATCTTTGCCATATGACAAATCCTGCACTGTCTAATGTGTCACTCCACATCTCTCATCAGTCGGGCCCAAAATAAATGCTCCCTCACGAGAGTGAGAGTCTTGTCCCTGCCAAAATATCATGTCAACCCCCACTGTGGCTCTTTTGAACAATGACCTCTCTCAGCGAGCATCTAAGAATGCACAACTTTAGTAGAACAAGTAGCATTGCTCCTAGATTTATTTAAAGTCCCCATCTACTTCATATAAGTCTTTTACTTCCTCAAAACCAACAACTCAAATCTTCATCGACGTGATCAACAAGTGATGACGACTCGTGCATTTGCTACACAGTTCTAGGCTCCCGCCTTGTGCTTAAGTACGAACTAGAATGGTGCTAGAAACTCCACCCAGGTGGCGTGTCAGCCATTCAGTTGTCTGAGCTCTTACAATGACATAAAACTCATTGCCTTATTTTGAGTACTTCTTAGGCAATGGGCTGACCCCCCCTGCTTAGCACTGCCCCAATCACCACGCTAGATGTATCACATTCTACCTCGAATAGTTGGTTGAAATATATTAATGCTAGAACTGGTACCTGAGTCACCTTCTGCTTTAGTGTGTCAAAGTTGGTCTAAGCGGCAGTTGTCCAAGTGAGTTGTTTCCCTTTAAAAAGGTCTGTTAGCGGGGCAGTGATAATGCAAAAGTTTTTGATGAACCGATTGTAAAACGATGCTAACCCCAGAAACTGCCTCAGCTTGGTGAACAACTGTGGTGCGAGCCAACTTATGATGGTCTCGATCTTTGTGGGGTTCATATGAATATCTGCTCTAAACATAATATAATCCAAAAAACATATCTGGTCCATCATGAAATGACACTTCTTTTGATGACATCTAGTTTTTCTGGTTGCAGTACCTCAAACACTTCCCTCAGGTGTTGTAAGTGAACCTCTTCAGAGCGGTTGTATATCATAATATCGTCAAAGTATACCACCACAAACTTTCTGATATGGGCCCATAATACTTTATTCATTAATCTCATAAAAGTACTCAGTGTGTTTGCCAAGTCGAAGGGTATAACCGTCCACTTGTATAAACCATGTCGTGTCTTGAAAGTTGTTTTCCACTCATCCCGTGGCCTCATCCGTATATGGTGGTAACCACTGGACAAGTCTGTCTTGGAAAAAATGCTAGCTCCGTGTAACTGGTGCAAGAGATCATCCAGGCGAGGTATGAAAAACAAGTACTTGATGGTGATTTTGATGATGGCCCTGTTGTTGATGTATATCCGCTACAACCCATCCTTCTTTGGCACCATCAAGACAGAAACAACACACGAACTGGTGCTCTCTCTAACTAGCCTCCTTGCGACGAGATCTTGCACTTGTCGTTGTAACTCCTCGTACTCCGTAGGTCTAAATCTGTAAGCAGATCGATTCGACAACACTGATCGATGTATGAGATCTATGACATGTTGAATGTCTCTCCGTGGTGGTAATCTCTTCGAAAGGTTGTCGGTCATCACATTTTGGAAGTCATGTAGTAGTATTTGTAGTAGTGCTAGTATCTCACTCTCCTCCTCAGCTCCCTCTAAGAGGACTAATGCCAATGCCATTGAGGCATCTCAAACTGACTGCAGCAAGGTGGCCCATAGAATTAATGCTTCCTCTGTATCTCCACCTTCTCTTGCATCCTTAACAGGTAATAACACAATGTATTTTTCATCATTCTTAAAGGAATAAGTGTTCTTGAAGCCGTTGTGCCGAGTCATGCGATCGAACTATCAAGGCCTACCCAACATAATGTGACAGACACCCACTGGAACTACATCCCACCATACTTGCTCTTGTAGTTGATTCCTAATTGAGAATTCTATTAGGCATGATTGATCCACACATATCTTGTTCCTTTTCTTCAGCCAAGTAAGGGAATAGAACTGGGGGTGTTTCTACATGGTCAATCCCAATTTCTTCATCATCAGTGCGGACACCACATTTTCACAACTCTCATTGTCTATGATTAAGCTGCAAACCTTGTCTTTTACCGTGCACTTGGAGCGAAAGATGTGTCTCAACCAAGATTGTTCTCGTTTTGACTCTGACTGCAAAATCCTCCGTATGACTAGCAATTCTCCCCCGTTCCTCTGGAGCCGAAGCTCCTCCTTTGGGCTATCCTCTGACCGCTTGTCCACCTCCTCAATGGCGCCCTGGTCTGTGAATGTGACTATTCTGCTTGTGGAACAACTGAAGGCTATGTGGTCGTAACTGTGACACATGAAACACTTTCTGGCTGGTACTGTATTGGAAAAGCCGTCTTTCTCTTATTTATTCTCACTCTGCTCCTGCCTAGCATTTCCACTACTGCCTTGTTTGCTCCTCCAGAAAGACCCTTATCGATCATTTTAACTGTAGTTGGCTACCTGACTGAAGAGTATTGTTTGAATGAGGATTGCTACTTGCTCAATTTTTTTTATCGTTCCACCTTTAAGGCTAAGGTATGAACATCTCAAAGCGACTGGTAGGGTTGTAGTTGTACCACATTGCTAATAACGGGCTTCAGACCTCGCAAGTATCAGGCGATCTTCTGCTTCTCTGACTTGACCAACTCACACTTTATCTGCAACTAATCGAATTGCGGTGTGAATTCCTTCATTGAAAGATCTCGTTGCTGCAAGTGGTGGAGCCTCAGAAACATGTTTTGGCGGTAATGAGGTGAGAAATATTTCCATGGCAGTTATTTCCTCATCTTCTCCCACTTAGAGATTTTATCAAGTCTTCTCTTTTCCTCTGCCTCAGCAACTTCTCCCACTAAAATGAGGCACTCTTCTTCAACTTGATGGCAACAATTTTACCTGTTTATTCTTTGGCACGTCCTTATATTCGAAGATTCATTCCACTGTTTGTAGCCAGTCGACAGGTCATCCAGATTCATACCTCTCTCAAACTCGGGCAAATCCACTTTAATGCCAAAGTCCTTGTGTCCTTCAAATGCGGGCTCCTCTCTTGGCCTCCTCTGATATTTAATTCCAAAGTGGTGCTACTGATATCTTCTCTGTGGAGCAGCTTTAAATCTTTGTCTTTTTTCGCCCTTCGACTCTCCAAATAGCGGTTAAGGGTAATCTCCCTGGGTTCCATCATCCATATCTGCTAATCTCTGTTGTAGACAACAGATCTCTTGTTGTATTTTATCCCAATTGGGGTCTGGCAGGTATCTCCACAGGAGCATGGTTGAAGGTTTGGAATCAGCAAAAGAAGAAAAAAAAAAGAAGAATAGAAAGAAAAAGAAAAAGAGAAAAAAAAGGAAAAAAAAAAGAAAAGAGAGAAAAAAATTAGCGAACAATAGGGAACCCTAGGATCAGACTATGATTGGGCTAGATTGATATCAAACGATACAGGAGTTAACCAACGACGACGGAAGCAATTATTATTAAGATAACAAGGTGTAATCAAGTCTAACAACAATGAAAACAAGACTAGCAAGATCCAGCTATGGCGTAAAAAGAACATCCGTGGACGTCGGCGGTAAGGTGGTTGCGACCTGTGACTGCAAGCAGAGGGATCAGCAGGTGCGAGTGGCTGTTAGAAGATGAAAGGCAGCGGAGGCAGTGATGTCAGAGGGGGCAGCAAGTGCGGGTGGCTGTCAAAAGGTGCCCAGGGTGGAGCTGCAGATGATGGTGGGCTGCTGTAAGGGGTTAGAGATGACAGGCGGCCTGCTGGAGAGGTGCAAGATGGTCGGCGACTGTCTGGGGAGGTGCACGAAGGAGTCGGCAGCAACTGGAAGTTGTTGGGGTGGTTGACGACTGCAAAAACCACATTGGAAGTGGCTAATGGGCTGCTGGAAGGTGGTCGAAGGAAGCAACATGGTTGGCGGCTACTCGGAAGGGGAAGATGACTGGTGGCCTGCTGGAGGGTACAGGGAAGGTCGGCGACCTGTTGGGAAGTGTAAGAAAGAGCCAGCAGCAGCTGAAAGGTGCTGGAACAACAGAGATATTCACCACCTCGAATGAGTTACAGCCGGATTCTCAAAAGGGGACAATGTTGGCGGCAGAATTCTGAACTAAAAAAAAAAAATCCCCTAACCTAAGCAAACAACAAGCGCGGAGATTAATAGGTATAATAGGTTAGTAGTAGAATAAAAAAGAAATAGAATAGACAAGGGGGAGAATAGTAAATAAATAGAAACAGAAGGGAAATAGAATAAGTAGGAATCAGAAAAGGAAGGGGGAAGGGGAGGGCGATAAGTCCCCCTCCATGGCTTGGGTGGGATGCTGGACTGGATCCCTACTGAACCATTTGGTTAAGCCACCCAAGGAGCCCCGCGTCACAAAAGGTATGCCAAACAAGAGAATATTGAGAAGCTTCATAGAGAACCAGAGCAAGAAGTACAAAATAATTCACAAATGCGGTTGGTGTGATTGTTTAGGAGCACATGGAAGGAACCTCTTGACCAATCCAATTTAAATTAGATCCATCTCTGAGTTATAAGAGGTAACGTTAATATCAGATATATTTGAATAGGATTGGTAAAGAGTTTATTTGCATGTGCTTCGGTGATGACCCCACAATCTCACCGGCCACTAATGTGAGTCCTTTACAATTTTTGTTCCGGTTCTCTATGAAGCTTCTCAACCTTCTCTTCTTTGGCCTATCTATAGGCTTTGTTAGATTTGGTGTGCTAATGTGAAGATGATTGGTTTACTGCCATTCATTGACTCTTTCTCGGTAGTGTTGCAATTGTAATATCGTATGTCATATTGTATATGTAGTTAGATTAATATGTCAAAAATCATTATATAAATAATAAAAAGTTAAAAAATATACATGATCACATGATAATGGTCATCCACATGAGAATGATAAGATATTTTCTCTAGTGTGGATGAAAGTGGCAGCATGAATACATGAGAGTTCAATCATCTGTCAATACCTACAACTACACTCTTTATTTCTGATGTTCATTTCATATATTTTTTGTCCCTCAACCTCAACCTTATATGCTGGTGATTATTTGATAATGAATTGTATCTTTTTTGCTCTTCTCTTTAATATACTCTTCAATTGTAGGAACCAATCCTTCTCTTCACCTAGTTGAATTCATCTTGCTTACAGCTTCCGTTAACATGTCTCTAATCATATCCACTAAATCCACAATGGGCTTATCCCTAATCTTCCCAATCCATGATTTGAAAGGTTCAGACATGTTGATATTTGACTGATTTTTTATTTCTGGCGAGAATTTACATTTAGACCATTTGTTAGGTAGACTGATCAAATAACTTTAAAGGTGGGGGTTAATTTATAATATTTTATTAGCTTTCACATCAAGATCAAATCTTGTGTATGCATTTGAGGCTAAGTCAAACATTGACTATCATGAAAATGGTGTTATTTTTTATATATTTTTTCCTCAGATGACACATACAAATTATATGTTATGTATTAAAGATTGCAAATTTAAGTGCCTCAGCCAAACTTTTTTTTCATACCTGAAATAAACCATAGTGCTCAACTTCATATGCAAAAGAAATAACTAAATTATTTATAAACCAGACTCATGAGTTCCTTGATTCAGATTCGACAGCTGTAAATGCAATAGTAAAAAACTCATTATTTTTATCCAATGCATTTGCTGCAATCAATGCTCCCAAATATTTGGATTTTAAGTGATAAGAATCAAGGTCCGCGGGATGTCTGAAACCAGCTAGAAATCCATCAATGAATGCTCTAAAACTAACATATAATATCTCAAATATGTGATCTTGTAATCAATTATGTTATGAAAACTTAGATTCTTTTTAATAAGCTTTGTGTTTAATGCAAGAACTCACCTGTAACTATCACTACTGATCCAAATATGTTGTCTAACGCTAACTGTTTGGACTGCCATATCTTCATATATGATAATGACAACCTATACTTATTTTCAAAGCTAGTATTAATTTGTTTGAGGCATATTTGAAAAAATTTTATCATATTTTGTATATTGTTGGTCACCCAACTAGACTTTGCTTGTTTATTACTGGTTCTGTTGACATCTAGGCAAAGATACAAAGCTTCATTTTTTTTTATTTTAGTATTTGACCGTTGACACAAACTGAAGCTCTTACTCTCCACAGGAAGTCAATACAAGAATAAGTTGTAATAACCCTCTTTCTATCACTAGCTTTAATCATAACAAAATTATTGCCAATTACCTTTGACTGACTAAATTATCTCGAACTCGCCGTACTTTTAAACTGAGAGTCAACTTGTAAAGTTATCTCATTGGTCATTTAGTTCATTAATTCTTCATCAATATGTGGATCAAATCCATCTACATTTCTATTACTATCAGTGCTTGAATGATGATACTCAACCATTTCACCATCATACGGCATGATCGTCTTCAAATTATCTGTATTAATAGAGGCAAATTCAAATATTTGAATATTATAGAAGCTTTGTACAAGTATATGAACAAAACATTAATTAAAATCTAACATAAATTTATATACCTATAGATAACCAACACCTAAACTTCAAAGTTAAAATAATGGAACCTCTAATGTGATCGGAAAGATCTAAGTCCCATAATTTTAAAAAATAAATTGTTCGATCTGTAAAAATATTTGAATTTAGTGGTATGTATATACATGCCCCAAAAAGAAAGATTTACATACCTACCAGTCAATTCATGTGTATTTATGTATATAACACCTAAAATTAAATCGCAGAGCCCGACTAATAACTCTTTTTTTTTTAGATATTTTGGATAAATAATCCAAGCTTGAGTGGCATTTAAAAAGACAATAATCAGTTCAAATTTATTATCTTTATGTATATATTGGTTGTTAATAATTAATCACTTCACATAGAGGAGAATAAGCTTGATTGATTTTATTATCAATTAATTATTAAATAGTTCAAATTTATTGTTTGTATTTAGATCGTAATTGAAATTATTTGGGCAAATTATATCCGTATTATACTATTTAGAATGTAACATGAATTCGAGCTAATTTCAAACAAATTAAAATAAATAAATAACAAATTCAGAAGGTTCTGACTTGTGAATCTTTAACATTCTCTAAATTGCACCACCATTGGCCATTTCAAACATATGAAAATATTGAACAGAATTTTAAAAAATTAAATAAACATTACCATATCATCAAGTCAAATTATCACATGTGCCCGTATATGTACTCTTGCTTCATTAGATATGTAATTCTATTAAGATGGGTGGAGCAAATGATTCCGCTTTCAGAAATATGTAAAACACATCTTTATTTGTTCAATGAAAGCAATAGTTGTTAAGCTTCTATGGATGTCTATTGTAATTGGAGCGATAGAGCACATCTAAAGGAAACAGGTAGATAATTGCAAGAGATTGCTTGAATTATCATAAAGGATTCAACAACTTTATTGCATTTCTACAAGCTACGTCAAAAAAAGACATTTTGTTCTTGAATTTTTTTGTCTTATTTGAACAATTAGAAAAAAAAAAATTTGAACTAATGTTCAATTATATCTTGTAAAATAATTGAAGACAGAGCAGTAGCTTCCAGGCTTGGTCCTCAATTTCCTGGTTATTGATTCTTGTGTTGCTTGCTTTTCTGATGGCTCCGAAGCTGTTTTAGAATTCATAAACACATAGAGTACATGAAGTATTAGCTATTAAGCATCATAAATAACAAATTGGATTACCCTGAAAGCACGAGTTATACAAATCAATCAGCATTCCTCTTGAAATAATGATTCTTCTCGAGTTCAACTAACTACATCACCAGAGCTGAGAAGTTATTGTGTGGTATTCAGGCGAGAGCTCTCTTCACGGGAGTCGATGTATGTAACTATTTGGTTGCAGTGAGATATGCGGGAAATAAGTCTAAATACGTGCAAGGGAGCTAGCAATGAGAATGGAGACAGAGGAAGGGGACAACGTTATTAGTGACTGATAGGGTGGGAGATGGAGGTAAGCAAAGTGGTAAAGGGGTAATGGGGGTGACTATTTTGAAGAAATGGGATGTTTTGGGTGGTTAAAATGTAAATATTTGATTTTGAGTGTTTAGTATATAATATGAAATATTTTAGGTGGTAAGTATGTAAAAAATCTTCTTTTTTGTACCTTGGGTTCATCTCTCCTCACGATCTTAATGGTGAATTTGACCTATAAGCATCTTGATTTTTCACTCCGCGGTGAAGCCTTTGCTTTAGATGCGGTATAACTTAGGTCATTTAGAGCGTGTTTGGGATCAATTTTATCTTTTATTTTTAGAAACATGTTTGTTTAATATATTTTTAACATGTTTTTATTTTTTGTTATTAATAACAAATAAACATATTTTTGAAAACACTCAAAATAATTTTTGGGTGTTTTGATGTTTTCAAAAACAACCATATTCTAATCAAACACATTAATGTTTTTTGTTTCAAATCAAAACATAAAAAAAAACAAAACAAAAAAAAAAAAAATAGAAAACAAAAAATAAAAGGTTTCCCAAACTGCCCTTTAGAATTTGAAATTCTATGTAAAATCATTGGAAAATAATATCTTAATATCATGTTAGCTAATTCAGAATTCACGTTTTTAGTTCATTTCTTATTTTATACCATGTTTTAATGACCCGGATACCTCTTGGTGGCACAAAGAAAGGGCCTGTCTAGGAGGTGTTATGCGAACACAAATAAACAACTAAAAGGAAGAGAATACTAGAACTTATGTGGTTTGCCAAAGAATTGCCTTTACAGATAGTGGGGCTATGGACGCATATAAAAATCCAATAAGAAATTGAGTGGAAAACTAATTAGGGTTACAGGCCAGTATAAAATAAATACTTTTAGAATGTAGATGGCCCCATCGCACCATAAACGACCAAAATAACAGTGGTAGTTAAACTTTTTTTTTTTCTTTCCTTTCCCAGTGAAGAGTCATGAAAATCACAAATAAGAAAGAAACCCATTTATAATTTTACCCCTTAGTACTTTGTAAACTTTTTCTCATCTATCTCAATGAAAGCAAAGTCAATAGTCATAGTTAATTACTTAATTTATTGGTCATCATAACCTTTTCATCATTTAAAAACTTTTGGGTCATTAAAAATTGCATATACAAACAATGTTTTGTAATGGCATGAACTTGTGGATTCTAGCATGTTGTGATTTTTTCACCCATGCAAACTTTTGAACTTAAATAACGCAATATTTAACTTTACCTTTGATGAATGACACCATAAGTCAATATGCTTGGTTCTCTTATGATACATTTCAAGTTGGTTCTCTTATGATACATTTCAAGATTAACCCTAATTATCTCTTAAGAACATCTAACAGTCTTCGTGTAAATCAAGTTTCAATGATGCGAACCTCTCAATCTAATAACATTTTTTATAGCTTCAATCATAATCATTTACTTTACCTTTGCAAGGAAAAACGAAGTACAGTAAGCTAAAGAGAAGCCTTTCCAACTTATGGCTCTCCATTATTTTTTTATTATTATTATTTTTTTAACTTATGGCACCCTATTTTATGACCTTACCGCCAACCTAATCATTATTGAAAAATCTCATCACTTTTAAAAAGATTTGTCTCTACTATATATCAAGCAATAATGTGTTTCCTTATTAATAGCTCAAAATCTATTTCACTTCTTTCCCATGAGAATTTCCATACATTTCATGTTTCTGCTGATAAAAAGTGTGCACTATAGGTTGCTTAGTGCTTCAGATTGCACAAGCATTATTATTTTCTTGCGAAATTTACATGTGCAGCACATAATTATTATCTATTTACATATCTCACACCTAATCTTTCATATTTACATGCATAGTGTTTTGATGTTTTTAACCTATTCATGCAAAGGTGCATTTTACTCTTTAAAAGTGATAGTTGAGCTATTTTTTATGTCGTAGTAAAGATTTGAATGTTGTGTGTAAATATGAAAGTTTGGGTGTGAGATATGCAAATACATAAGAATTGTGTTTTATTTATATAAATGCCCCCTTTTTAATTGTAAAAAACGAGGAAGAAGCTGTTGATAACCGAAAAAAATGTCTAGCATAGACATAATTGATAGGCTTTGTTGTTTGCAAGCAAAACCTCTTCAATGCCTTAACATATTTTTATTGAATTGAAGCAAAAAGGCATTCATTTATATTCTTTTACAATTTTATCCTGTGTATCTACCTTATCGCACCAAAATATTTTAGCTTGAATGTTATGCTCAAATCAGCTTTCAAAGTCTAAACCTATGAAAAAAGAAAGTGCAATCTTATGAAATTCATTTTATCAACATACAAGAGATGGCACACATTGCATTCATCTGTAAGCTACTTGTGTTATAAATAATCTCTTGTAAAATTGGCATCTATTGAAACAATTGTTGATCCTAAAACTGTTAATCTATTCATACTTTTGCTTTGGAAATTGTTTCTTAAATATAACTTTGGAAATTGTTTCAGGCCACACACAAACTACTTCAGTGTGCAAATATGCCCATTTTTTTTTGCATTCTGGTTATTACTTTGGTGGCCAAGAGTTCTAGTTATAATTGTCAGATAGAAAAAAGATGTGCGAAATTCAAATTTATTAAGAGGTCATATATTGTGCTTTTTTGTGAGCAAATCCATTTAAGCTTCTGCATTTCAGCGACATTTTGTGAAAAAATTAACCTAAGAATGGACATAAATTTTAGCACTGTGTTTTAAAGTTTAGATCATGCATTTGAACTGTGAAGCCCTTTTTGATTGCCTTGATCAAGTGAAACTGATTTTCCTTTAAGAAGAAATAGTAGTTCTGAAATATAAAAGATGCCATCTACCAAAACATTGGATTGAGATAATTTGAATAGTTTCTCTCCCTTGAATTTCTCAGCTCCTTAATTTATCAAGCAAAAAAATTTAAGATTAGTGGACTCAAAATTAAAAAAGAAAAAAAAATGAATCTATTTGTAATTTTTCATCGTGAAAGGTTTTATACACATAAATTGATTACATAATTCTAACATTATATGCATAGAGCAAAAATATATTTTAATATTTGATCAGTCTGCTAAACTTTTATTATATTAGAAAGAATTAAGTGTCAAAATAGTGCATTGACTATTTACATGGGGTCATTTTAGTCCTTGAGTTTATAAAAGTGATGATTTAGTCTCTAGACTCTCTGAGGGTTATTTTAACCCAATATTAAAAGTGTCTGAGGACTAAACTGTCATTTTTATAATTTTTGTGACTAAAATGGCTCCTACAAAAAGTCAGGGGCTGCACTTTTCTCAATAATTTTACTAATATAGACGTTTAAGATGATTTTTTTAGCATCTGACCAAACCCATAAAAAAACTTAACCAGCATTTGGGAGAATTTCTATGAAATTGAAAATGTCATCTTACGATAATGAAATGAAATTTTTATTAGAAATTGTGAAAACCAAAGTTTTATGAAGTAATATTCTTAACAAATCTCCTGGTATTATAAATTTATTTTTTGTATTTATATAGTTAGGATAATGTGTGTGTGTGTATTATTTGAATAACTTATTGAACTCTTCTATCTTTTATTTCATTCATTTGCTTTTATTGATGTGACACTAATTTGGCCAAAAAAAAAAAAACAACAATGATGGTGCTAAATCATCAATCATCATTAGCCTTTTCTTAACTATATTTTATCACTATTGTGAATCCTCATTTTCCATTTATTCCCATGAGTATTGTCTAAAGCGCAGAACTCATTATTTGTATATCATTATGAGTAGCTTCTATCCATTTGACCTTATACTTGTCTTTTTAACTTTCTAATCCTTTAATATTAATTTTATCAAATTGTCTAACAAATGTATTTTTTACGCTTCATTGTACATTTTCAAGCCATTCGAAGTATGTTTCATTCATCGTTTCTTCACCAAATTTTACTTTAATTATTTCTCTAATGTAACAATATCTTAATTTATTATCTCTACCTTTGCCTCACTTATGTATTAACATCTTTATTTTTTTGCACTCAATTTAGATATCAATAAATTTTTATAGCCATACATTCATATCAATACAACATTGTCAACCTAGTTATGACTTCATAAAATTGGCCTTTAAAATATCTGTCACAGCCTCTTGTCTAACAAAATTCTGGATACACTTTTCCATTTTAACCATACAATCATGACTTCAGAATTATGCCATCGTCTATTTCTATTGTATAATGGATTCAACATACTTGAGCCTGTCACTTAAATATCATCTTACCTTCTAATGATATTGAATTATAATCTTTAGCATTTTACCCATTAAAATTAGATAACATATAGTCAAGTTTTATGCTATTACTTCTTAATTTCATATTTTTTAAATATTTTTTAACTTATTTCAGTGAATGTTTAACTTACTAGAGTTATATCACTTGCAAAAAAGCATGCAGGAAGTAACTTAGCTTTCAATGTCTTTTGCAAGCATTTTTAGGAACAATAATAAAGGATGGGGACTAAATATTGATCCTTGATATATATTTATGATGACTGAGAACTCTTGGGTCACTTTATATTTACTTATAATACTAATTAATTCTCTATCATACATATTTTCAATAACATCAGCATCTATCTGACACACCTTCTGCCATCAAACACACCAAATCAATTCTTTTGATATTTGATCATATATTTTCTTAAGATCAATATTCAATCATATGTTTTCTTAAGATAAATAAAAATCATATGAATATCATTTTTGTGTGCTATATACTTCTCCTAATTGTATTCAGATAATCATGGATATCTTTCCAAATTTTTCTGGTTTGAAATTAAATTGGATTCTCAAAATTAATCTAATTTTTAAGGTCAATATTCCATCTTTCTCTCTCATTACATTGTTATATGATTTATAAGTTTGATTTCTTTTATAGTTGAAGAATATAGAACGTTATCTTTAGTTTTTTAATATCAGTGTCAAAATGCACAATATTTACATACACATTTGATTATGTATATTATACATACAATTTTGGTAAGAAATGTTAAATGCAAACATATTTATATTTAATCTCATTTAGGAATTAAAAAGAGGTTATAAATTTAATAGCCTCGACTTGAATCAACGCTAATACTATCCCCAAATTAATCATTTTAGGTGCTAGATTTGCAAATAAATGCATAAGAATTGAGTCGTATGCACGTAAAACTGCCGTAATTATAATGATTTTTATAATTTATCGGAGCTATTTACTTACATTCTAACGGTCGGTTGAGGATTACAGGTTTGTCATTAGGACTAAATCTTCTTCCCAATAGAATTTCAAAGCAGAACAGACGTCAAGGTCTCGTCGTAAGAGCTGGGAAAGCTGCCCTCTGCATGACAAAGAGATCAAGATCTCGGAAATCGCTGGCTCGCACTCATGGATTCCGCAGAAGAATGAGGACAACTGGTGGGAGAGCCGTGCTTCAGCGCCGGCGAGCCAAGGGAAGGAGAATTCTATGCACAAAATCAAACCCAAATAGTGGAAAACGAGCATCAAGATGAGTCGTTTTTACCTTGTTCCTGCAGTCTCTGTAGGTGGTTTTGTGCCAGTATTTTTGGTACAATACTTTTGTTGTTCCTGCTTTTTCTTTTAGTTAATATTATTGTTGGGGATATTTGAGCGAATGTAATCGTAAATGTCATACATTAAATATATAATGCAAGGCTTTAAACTCGGGACCTCTTGATTGAACTTTAAATTTGCAAGTTCTCAACCAATAGATTAAGGTGGTTATTCAACTGCCTTGGAAAAACTTGATTATATAAATGGCAGCCATGTGGGACATTTTGCTTTTTAGTGTTAAGTTTTCAAAACAAGATGAATGTAAATATTGAATGAAATTTGGGACTCAGTATGAGATTTATGATTTATTATATTGTAAACATAATTTATGTTTATTATTTTAAATGTTATATCAAACAAGTGTTCATGTTATTATATATACATTTGCACACAATTGTTATGTATTTATGTATCTAACACCTAAACTGCAATATTTACATGCATAAATATATCATCATTGCTACTTTTTTGAAAATGAAATCTTTTTTTTTTTAATGTATGGATATGTGACAATTTGTTATAAATATAAGTATTAAAATTTAGATTGTATGTAAATACATAAATTTGTTTGGTAAATATATAATTTTAGATCTACTCAACCTATGAGAGTAGAGTACAATCAAAGGAATAACTTAATATTGGAAATTGTTTATGATAAAGTTTGGCTATTATTGAACATGAACATATCAGATTTGATAAAACTTAATATCAAAGATGTGGCCCGAGTCACTAAAGTTGTGATTGATAATTTGAAATTTTCAGTTCTATGTTAAATATTCTGGCCTAAAATTTTGTCTCCTTATTGTATTTTATTTTGAAAGATGTGCGTCACACCCAGCTTTATTTAAGACGAAAAAAGATTACAATACGACTCGAAGAACTCCATAAACAATAAAGCCAATCAAAAAGGGAAATAGAGAACAACGCAAGCTAGGACTATAACACATTACAACAAATTTCAATTAGCAACTCTAACTTTTAAGAAAATCCAAATATCACCAAAATAGAGAAGCAGCCGACATCTTTGAAGTACAGTAACAAAGAACTGGAAAATTACAAAGTCTTCTCAAAATAGCAATAAGATAAGCAGATACAAACTTCTTCAAACAGCCACATCTCCAAAACAACATAAATGAAGAGAAGCTCTCTAAACAGAAAATAAAATAAAGATTTCAGTAAACGACGACAACAACAAACAACGTCCTAAATATAAACCTCTCCAATCAGCAACAATGCCAACCATCAACCATGATATAATGGCCGCATCAATCAAATCCAACAACCTCCACTCGAAGCAGTACCCAAATAACCCCAAAAACATAGAACAAAATCGGTAACCCCGATTAAAGTCACAGAGAACAAAAAATAGCAAAGACATTGCTTGAAAGCAATAAAAAAACCAATAGAGACAATAATAAACATCAATAACTTAAAACAACAAATATGAAAAGAAGCACTCCAAGCAACAACAGATCTACCAACAATCACACAAAGCTCCATATTAAAGTAGATCCAAAAATTAAAGAGAAGCAACAATGGAAGAAACAATAGCTAAAAAGAAAAAGAGCTCAGTCAAACACATATCCGGACCAAGAGAATCCATCCAAATTCAAAGAAATTACAAGACATAACTCACAAGTTATCAATTACCAAGGCAACCAAAACAAATCTTATAATAAGTAAGGTTAAAATTCAAAAATCCACCGGAATCCACTCACAAGGTATTAGATAGTAAATTGTCAGGAAAGATGACTCGACTACAAGTTTAATTCATTAAATGATAGAAAACCCTTCGGTCAAGTTTAATGAATCAAACAAAGTAAATGAATAAACCATATAAGAATTTCAAAGATGGTTAAACCAGAAAGAAATGACATAGGACATCATAGATCAAGTAAAAATTAGGCTCAAAAGCAAATCATAAAGACGGTTATCCATAAATCAATAAAACATCCTACAAATATTGAATAAAGAGAAGAAGAACCAGCGACACAATATGTGAAGCTACAAACCAATAGGAACAAAATAAAGCTCAAAGAAAACCTACAAGAAAAAGAAAATGAGCATAGAACTTCTCTGCATTGAAAATATAAAACTACATCCAATATAAACCAATAAAAGATATACAAAAATATGGTTAAATTGTAATATAAAGATGGAAAACATCAAAGCTCTACCCAAAATCAAACCAAAATAATAAAATGAAAGTGGAAAATCTGATCAAAATCAGAAAGAAAATTGAAAACAACAAAATAGTGGTAAAAACAGAAAAATAGAACAAAAACAAATAAGATTGAAAAAAAAAAGAAAAAGGGATTAAAAATTATAAAAATTTATGATATAATCAGGAATGGGCTTTGAATTTCCAATTTCTATTTTTAAAGATCATCATCTAATGAATGTAATAAATAAGCATATCCAAAAAGCATTAAATTCCCTAAAAATTCTCGAGTTCCTCTTAAACCAAATGTAATAAATAGTAACTTACAAAACAAAAAGTTGAAACTATTTATAAGTTCTGCAAGACTTATAAAATGTTGGCAGAGAAAATAAAAAAATTTCTATTCGACGCACAATTATTAAGAAGAGAATGGGAGAAATAACATTCAAAAGAAAGATGGTCATGAGTCTCTAAACTATCGCCACGTGAGACAAATATCATTAATGTTCATCCCTCTTTGAGAAAGAATATCGCAAGTTTTCAAACTTTTGTGAATAATTTTTCAAGTGTAATAGGTAAACTTAATAAAATAACATTTAAGCCAAATAAATTTAAATGAATCAACACAAAGAAGAAAACCATAGAGAGAAGAGTAAACAAGTCTTATGGGAATAAAAATTCTTATGATCCCAAGGACAATAATCCCCATAAATAATAAAAACGTTATTAATATCATTAGGATAATAAACCAGAGCATTTCTAAAAATTAAATAAATTCCATCTACTTCTATAATAACATTCTTAAGTAAAATATACTTAGGAAGATTAAACCAATAAAAAATAAAATAACTATGATGATCTCTAAGGGATAAACTATTAAACCAAGGATCGTAAAAGAACGATAAATGACTATAATTATTAACTTGAAATTTTAAATAAATCCTCATTTTCTAAGTAATTTAAACAATTTTTTTTTTCTAAAAAGGAGTAGACGAAGCACATGATTTTTTTATTACATTCTAAATGTTGTTTTAAGCCATGCCAGCGTTAATAACCACTCTTCTCGCCCTTGAAATTTTGATTTGAAGTTAGATAACTATCTGGTAGGGTCATTATGCCACGAGGCTCTAGATGCAGTGTTGCAGTGCTCCATGGTTAACATTAAGATATTGAACTCTCAGTCTTCTATTTCCAAGTTCACTCCACGATCGTATTGCAACCTGTAGAACATTATTAAGAAAATCTCCAACATAGTACTACGGTGTTGATGATGATGTTGTGGCACTGCCACTTCAAATCCCTACTCTTTGAACTTTTTTTCCTGAGGGTTTTACTACATACCACACATTAATTAAATCAATATCATGTACAAAAACATGAAATTAAGACAAGTAATATAGCAAAAATTAGTTTTATCATATAATTCACTAAATATCTAATATCAAAATTTTGATATTTACCAATATCATGAAAGCAATTGAATTAAAAAATATTTTTATATGATAAAAATTAAAATTAATAATATTTTAATATAATATTTAAAATTTAAATGTTATGTAAATAAATATTAAAATTTACATATTTGATGTCAGAAGGAATAAGCTGTGAGAAATTTGAGTTCTTATTCTGTGCGGACACCGCACGCAACTATGCGTGCGGTGTCCAATGGAAATATGACACCTGGAATAGTGGGCCCCACAACTTAAAAAATTAAATTGAGACATGTATACGGCGCGACCCGGCCCGAATCTGGCCCGAAACGTGTAAAAGTTAACTGAGCGCCTGAAAGAAACTTATTCCTCGAAAAACCAAACGACGCCCGAGCGAGGATCGCACAGAGGACCTTCATTCAATCTTTATTCAATCTTTTAGGGTTTTTGAATCAGATAAACTCAGGCTGTTAGATTTGTCGTTGGAAACCGAAGAGAGCCAGTGAGAATGGAGACGGAAGAGCCCGTGATAATGGAAACCGAAGAGGAATCGACAATGCAAGCCGAGAAACCCAAGAAAAAGGAAGGAAAAGAGCGAAAGAAGAAGGAAAGCGAAGAGGGTTCATCCAGGTAATTTTTATTTTAGTGTTTTTGAGTTCTACACACGTGCACACAATATTACCTTTAAAAATCATCATTAAACAGCAATAAAACTTGCTATTTAATTATAATACAAAAGCAACCACTATTTAACAACACCTTAAATCTCAACTCAGTATTACAGAAACAATGTTATGATAATAACAGAATACAACGAAGAAATGACCAGAATATAACCTTAATTCTACATCAAAATATAACCTTAATAATAATAATACCCGAATACAACTGAAAAACTTCTATAATATAACCTAAGCACTAATTCTGAGTAACACTAGAATATAACGTTATCCTAAATAATATTACCTGAGTATCACAGAGATAATACTATAATAATTACAGAATACAACGGAAAAACTACCAGAATATAACCTTAATACTACATTGGAATATAACCTTGATAATATTACCTGAATACAACAGAAATACTTCTATAATATAACCTAAGTACTAAACCTGTACAAAAAAATACAACAGCAGTACAACAG